>NC_059432.1:112500087-112612587 GCF_021028975.2 Sphaerodactylus townsendi | reverse complement strand
CCCTGAGCCCAAAAGGGGAGGGACAACCTATAAAGTCTAATAACTTTGATTGAATGAAATTGGTCTTTTTACTCTCAGTCCTTATGAGTGTTACTGCGGTTTGCCAGGTAACAATAAGTGATTTCAGCTCAGCAACTTAGTGAGGCGCAGGAAGCCGATGTTCTTCAAGCAAAAGGATTTTATTGCAGATGGTGGTCACAGCTTGGTCAGGAGGGAATCGCGCTCTTGCAACGCAGTGCAAGGACTTTTATTCCCAAACTTCAAAGGGGGCAAAGGGGAGGTGAGGGGGCAAGTCCCTCACCCAAAACACCAATCATAAAACAAGACAGTTTACAAACAAGATACAATTACACTTTTCTGAATGGGATTCCCAAATCCCGCTGTCAGCCGTCTTCCCGCGAGATCTCACAATGGTGCTGAAGGAGAGCCGATAACAGTCCATTCATAAAACTCCAGGTGACTCTCTATTGCAATGCCCTCAGGCTCCCGCTTCACCTTGCTGTAACAAGGAGAAGTTCAAACTGTCCAATGGTGGTCCCTGTACGTCTTCCAACGGCTGGGGGACCTTTGGGTGCTGGCAACAGATTTGATTTGCAAGTCCAAAGAGGGTCTTTGTCCTTATCAAAGAGTCAGCTGGGCGTTGGTCTAAGCTGCATTCCAGAGCCAACTTCCTTGTCCCTTAATATCAGACCTTTCTGGCCACTGCTTTGGCCATCAGACGCAAATTTCAAAAACAACATTTCTAAACTTAAACCTAAGAAAAACCTTAAAGGATAAACACACATACTTATACTTATAGGCAAGACTTGACATCTACCTATTGGCAGGGCTTGCTTAAAACTAATAGAACCTTAACCTAACTGAAGAACCTTGTTCAACTAAAATCCTAAACTGCAGGCACAAACTCAACTAAGAGGGGCTTTTATTACATCCTAGAATGACACAAACACAAGGGAAACCATATAGCATTGGCACAAACATACATATACATTCTCTGTGAACCTTATGGAGGTTTCTGAACCACACAAGTCTCCGTGTCCGGGCATGGAGCCAGTGTAGCCAGGCAACCTGACTTCAGGAAAATATTTTGTTTATTGTCCTGGCGGTAACATGAGCAGCTATGCACAGGAGTGACTCTGTTTTAAGATCTAATCCATGAAAGTCTCCAAACAGAGGCGTGGGGAGGGGGGGAGGAAATGGTGCCCCCGGCAAAACCTGCTCTGGAGCCTCCAACTGGCTGAAGGAGCAGCCTGGTGGGGCGGGGCCAAGGGGAGGGGTGAGGGGGGCAATTCTCTGCCCCCACATGACCAGCTGGCGTGCACTTGGGGCATTGTGACCCCCACATGTCCCCATGAGCGCTCAGCCTCTGTCTCTACCCCCACCCCCCCCCCACCCCCGGTCTTTCCTGCTGACTTGAATTGCATGTTTGCACAGTTTGTGATAGTGGCGTCAGAAATGATTTATTCCATTTCTGATCTTGCTTTTAAATAAAGATGGAACTATGTTTTATTTCTGTATAAGTTAGGTAGGAACAAATTGTATTTGGTAGAAAGTAGGAATTGTAGCTATATTTGTATCTGTGTCTGCATGGAACCTCCTTTGCTCAAGGCAGGAATCCACCTCTGCTCCACCTGGGCATGTCCCTTTCATTTGCAAAAACCATGAATGGACGTTTGACAAAAGGGACCCCGGAAGAAGAGCCACCATCTGCCTTAATCCCACCAGCAGGCAGATAAGGAGATTGCCGATGCCGTCATGGGTTTCGGGCTTTCTTGGCCCCAGGCACCCAAAAGGGACTCTTTTGTGTCTTTCCGCCTCGGCCCTACTGCCATCGCCTCATGGCAGCTCTGCTTCCGCCGCTTGAGTAAATTCGAGAAGGGACAGCCCTCTGGACTCTAATTGGTTCCTATGTATTTGTAGATGAATGATTGGTTCCCATGTATTTGTGAATGAATGATTGTAGGCTGTCCTGTAGCCTCCCGGATTTCCCGGGCAGGAGACTGTGTATAAAAGTTGCTGTAAAGCTGCTAGGCCAGTGATGGCGAACCTTTTCGAGGCCGAATGCCCAAATTGCAACCCAAAACCCGCTTATTTATCACAAAGTGCCAACATGGCAATTTAACCTGAATACTGAGGTTTCAGTTTAGAAAAAACAGTTTGTCCTGAAGCGCGTATTACTCGGGAGTAAGCTTGGTGAAGCAACCGTGCAACACTTCGAATGGGTGAATCATGACCCTAGGAGGGTTTACTCAGAATCAAGATATGTGTGTGTATGGGGGGGGGTTGATTTTCTGCTCCCCCACATGACGAACTCTGTGCGCGCGTGCCCACAGAGAGGGCTCTGAGTGCCACCTCTGGCACACGTGCCATAGGTTCGCCACCACTGTGCTAGGCAGTGCAGTTGCCGTGGTGCGGAGGTGCTGACACGTAGGTCAGCATCTCAATAAACTCATTTTTTATTTTTCACTATTCTCGCTGCGTTGGGTCCCGTTTCTGTTCCTCTGCGCTGCTGAGAGCTGGTTGATCTGGGAGAGTAAAAGTTACCCAGGCAGCGTGGTAACATTTGATTTGATTTGATTTGATTTATTTGATTTAATATACCGCCCTGTCCCCGAGGGGCTCAGGGCGGTGTACAGTATAAAAAATATCATATAAAATCATACATACAGTTTAAAACAGCAGTTATATCCTAAAACAGCAACCCACAAAACCCTTACACAACCCTCCCGAAAAAGAATAGAGGGTCCCGATGGTATTCGGGGAAGGGCGGTATAGAAATTCAATAAAATAAAATAAAAAATAAAATAAATAAAAAATAAATAAATAAATAAATAAATAAATAAATAAATAAATAAATAAATAAATAAATAAATAGGGAGCAAAGGGGGAGGGGGCACCCTCAGCGGCTGGTCTCTCCAAAGGCCTGGTGGATTTGCATGTTTGCATGTTGGAGAAAATTGCTTAGATATAAAAAAGAGTGAGTTGATTCAAAATTTATGGTAGATTTTTTAGAGAAGGAATAAAGTACATTGTAGGGTTTGGGCAGATTTTGGCTCTAGAGACCCCTGCACTTGCCCCAGGCATTCAGAAAATTTTTTTACCTGCTTTCCTGAGATGCTCGGCCTTTCTGGACCCAGATTTCCTTTCCTTGCAGTGCACCAGCAAGGTTCTCCATGGGTGGGTGTGGTTTTAAAGACACTAGGAACATATAGAAACCTTCCATCATGGTGAGGTTTGTTCCAAACACCTGTGGCTGAAATCCCGCCTCCTTCCTCCAGGGATTTTTATTGATTTTGCATATTTAGACCTCAAGTTCTATGATTTCAAACTGGATAACTATTTAAAAGCAAAACGAATTTTAAATAAAATCAAACGTGGGGCTGCCCTGAAGAAGTGTTCAAAAATGACCCTCTGCAGCCAAAATGTAGCCTGGAGTGGGTCGTTGGGACCCCCTTTACACAGCCCCCAATTTGCTTCTGGGCACAGAATTCAAGATGCTACTGCTGATCTTCACAGCCCTTTATCATTTGGGACCAACACCGATGAAGAACAATTGTGTTTATGTAACCCCCATGCTCAGAATGGGTTGACCCAGAAAGGGGTGGAGACTCAAAGCAGCAAGAGGCTGCAGAGCTCATGTAGTTTGGAGGAGACGAGGCTACCAGACTCGGACCTTGGTTTGTATAAGCCCCTTAACACCTTGTTAAGGTAACTGCAATGTTGTTGGGAACTAGTGGGAAGGTAGTTGTTTGTTTTTGCTATGTTGTAAATGTTGGAGTTTATTGTTTCAGGGTTTCTTTTTTATGTTGTAATGAGTGAGAGTTCTCCAGGAAACCTTCATCATGTTGAATCCTGTTCACCAAGCCCTTGGAGTCTTCAGGAGCCAACCCACTTGCAAGAAGAAATGGACTTGGCAATATCAGAGGACTGTAACTAGAAGGACTTGAAATGAAACCTGAACAGGACCTTGAAGTGCGATGTAAAATGTTGATGTTATATGTTATATGTTAAGAAAGTAAACCATTTTGTTTTTTAAAAATTTGTTGTTGCAAACTCATTCCGAGTTCTGCCCCACAGAACCCACAGATCGAGGTTACATTTAGACAGCAAGCAAAAGGAAAGGGGCCAGAAGGAAAGATTTACATGTTTGAACACTGGCACATTCATTGACCAGTCTGAGCTCTCCCTTCTCTGCAAAGCTCTTTGGGGTAGCTCCTGCTCAGGGAATTGTGGACAGGGGCTTGGATGGTTTCCAGCCATGAACATCAGTTCTGAATATGCATAAATGTTAAGGATGCCAACCCCCCTCCCTCCCCTCCCCCCGCCCCGCAAAATCCGACAACCCACCTGTTTACCAGCTCTTCAGTGGTCTCCAGCCACCATCCTGCGGTGGAATTTTTGGTGTGCTTTAAGGAAACGTTGCTGGCTGGCTCTCTCCCCCAAGACACAAAGTGTTATCTGTCTCCGTCTGCATCATCACAGCCAGTGGAAGACTAATGCTGGCATTAATTATCATTAATTACATTGCTAATCTTGCAGAGATTAGAGCGTGCTCATAAATTAGCTGAGCAGCCACTGCAGCCTCTGGGCACTGGGAGCCTCCTGGATCTGTGCGGAGCCCCCGTCCTTCTCCTCCATTCAGAAACGGGACTGACCTGTTCGGTCATGATTGAGGAGAGGAAGAGAGGACTTGGGCAGAAACACCCCCCCCCCTCGTTTTTTGGTTCAAAGGCAGTTGCACCAACTTAAAAACTGGAGAGAGAAGTACAAGTCGGGTTTGTTGGGATAAGTGCTCCTGGTAGTTGGAGATTATCCCTGTTCGTAGTTAGCAGAGTGGCACGGGTGGCTAGAACACAGCAGAAGCCTGACCTCATGCGCGTGCGTGTGCGTGATGGATCCCAATGTGCGGTAAACTTACACAAAAGAAAGTCGGAGTCAGTTGTAGTTTCTAGTCTAATAAAAAGAGTATTTATTAGTGAACTCCATTCTGGATAGAAAGGTAGGTAGGTAGAGTCACGATGCTATTCTAATCTAGCTGGATGGAGACGGATGCATGGAGCATCCATCCTCTCTCTAGGCATGGTAGGAAGAAGAAGTGAGAAGGGGTCGAGGAAGAAGCCGGGAGGAAGGAAGTCCCTGAGAGTATCAGTCTAACATCAAAGGGATAGAACCAGCATGATAGAGTAAAGGTGTCAAATCCCGAGGTCCCTATCTAGCCACTGGCTATCTATAGTAAAACCCGCTCTGTAGGTTGAGGCAGGAAACAGCGTAACGGTGTAAAGTCCTTCTCTTCCAACAGGGGTCAGTCATCAAACGAAAGGCTGCCCAGTTTCCAGCAACCAGTGAAATACAGCCTGGTCTCGACATCTGCTTCCTCAGCACTGTGGAATTGACCCAGGGGCTGTACATTCAAGAAAAAGTAGCTAGAGACTTTCAGGAAGGTCACATAAAAAGCAAAAACATCCCCCCCCCCATAGATAATTATGAAAAATGCCCCTTGGAAAAGGACCATTGCCAAGTTTGAATTCAGGGGGAAGAATCCAACACAAAACCCAGCATTCCCTTCCCCCCCAGGGTCCAATTAGCTGGTCATAGTTTCTTGCAAGCAAGGTCGAATCCCTACCAGGAAATTCAATCTTGATCAAACCAAGTTTGAAAATAAACCGCACCTTTTCATCAAGGTTTCAACCTCCCCACCGCGGCATGTTTCCAGTGACGACATCTAGGCGTATCTCGGATTCAAGAAATGTAACAATGCCCACTACCACGCGATCGGCTTGGCGGGTCCCTCCTGATTGGCTGTCATGCCGTGTTGGGGCAGGACCTTTTTTTGCTCTCCCGCAAAAAGCGTGCTGACGTTACGACGTCATCACGTCATCACGTCATCACGTCAGAATGTCTCCCCCGCCCAAGTTTCTGGTTGGTTTTCGTTCTCTCGCGAGAACAGAACAGCGCGCACTGATTGGTTGTAAGGCATTTGAACCAGGATTAGACCTCCGATTCTCCTCTCCAAACTGGATCGAAGACGTGTTTTTTGAAAAAGGAGTACTTTCAAACAGGTTCTGCTGGGACGTGGGATAATTCTTGTTTGTCGATCAGGCAGTGGGGAGTTCTTCCTGAATCCTTGATATTTCGCGTGAGTATCGTGCAATTAATTGGCCGTGGGGAATCGACCCTGGGCCACCCCACAAGACCAGATTAGCATTCAGCCTGAAGCTGCTGTGGGAAGGTCGTTTCGAAACAAGCAGACGGGCCAGGCAAAGCAGCAAGATAACAAACCAAAAGCAATCTGAAAACAAAGTGTCAGAGAAATCCCAGATGCCACATCTTCCACTCCCACCTGGAGAGTTATAGCAAGACCAAAAACCCAGGTCTTGACAATCTAAGTTTTGAGGTATACTGCCTCTGGATTTGGAGGGTTCATTTGTCAAGCTTGGCAAATAGCCACTGGTGGTCCTTTTATGGCTACCAATCTTGACCCTCTTTGATCTGAGATTGCAAATGCCTTAACAGTCCAGGTGCTCGGGAGCAACAGCCGCAGAAGGCAATTGCTCTCACATCCTGCATGGGAGATCCAAAAGGCACCTGGTGGGCCACTGTGAGTAGCAGAGAGCTGGACTAGATGGACTCTGGTCTGATCCAGCAGGCTAGTTCTTATGTTCTTATGTTCCTCTTGGCAGCGTGTGTCTTTATTCTATGTAGCTGCTCGTCTGCATTTTGCTTCCTAGCATCTCCTACTACAAGGCAGACGCTTTGCAGCTGCTCGACGACATTTTTGCATGGGCAGATCAATAGTGGAAAATGTCATTCTGTTTCCCCCAGTTTTCTACAATGACCTGAAGGAAGGAACTCGGAAATGGGCCAGGATATCAGAAGCGAAACCTCTCGGCTCTTGAGCTTCCGTAGCATCTGGCACTGCCGGCTGTCAGGTCTGTTTTTAACTCAGGTTTCATGGCGAGGTCTGAAAATCTCCCTGAGTCGGTATGAACAAGTGAGTTTATTTAATGTTGTTTAATAGCAACGTTTTGCAACATATGACACACAGCAATACAGCACCTAACAAAATATAACAAGATAAAATACAGTAATATAATAATACTAAAAAACAAACTGTACACAAGGGGAATTGAATAAGCCAGTAGGCAACAGATCATAAAGCTGCGCATAACCTTAAAATCCTATTCAAATGTACTGTCCTAAAATTTTGTTAAATTATTTGAGAAACAATGTTTTTTCTTTACGATAAACGATAAAAAGACAAAAAGGAGCATAGTTAAAAGTAAGGAGAGGAGCGGCATCTGCCTAACAAACCTAAGGCCGTCTCTGTTGGTCGGGGGGGGGGGGGGGGCCTTTAGCATGGCTTGAAGCAGTTTAAAACACACAGAGCCACATTACAGACAATATAAGTTGTAGCAAATAAGTCCTTTAACCTGAGTAGGACATCATGGACCATCTCCCAGAATTACAAGTGATCTCCGGACTAGAGAGACCAGTTCCCTTCAGAAGAAGAGTTTGGATTTATATCCCCCCTTTCTCTCCTGCAGGAGACTCAAAGGGGCTGACAATCTCCTTGCCCTTTCCCCCTCACAACAAACACCCTGCGAGGTGGGTGGGGCTGAGAGAGCTCCCAGAAGCTGTGACTAGCCCAAGGTCACCCAGCTGGCGTGTGTGGGAGTGCACAGGCTAATCTGAATTCTCCAGAGAAGCCTCCACAGCTCAGGCGGCAGAGCGGGAAATCAGACCCGGTTCCTCCAGATTAGATACACGAGCTCTTAACCTCCTATGCCACTGCTGCTCCTTCAGAGCAACTGGAAGCTGAATTCTATATCGTTATCGATTTTATATGGAGGTCGGATTCTATGTCCTTATAACGCACTGAAGGCCCATCCCAAACCCCACCCTTTCCAGGTTCCACACAGATCTTTGGGTATTGCCCAGCCCAGAGTTGGCAACCCTACTTGCAGCCAGTCTGCCAAGGCCGTGGGGGGGTGGGGGGGCAGCTTCCCTTGATTTGTGAGCTCCTGGGGGCTTAACACCGGCACATGTGAATTGATACGGTTGGAATGAAATCGTATTGACTTGCATTGTGCCCGTTTCCTTCTCACCCACTCTGCAAATAACTGGGTGTCCCCCCCCTCTCTCCAACCCACCCACCCACCCACACCAGACAAATCACAGAGGTGGGATTACCTCTGCTGGAAATGAAGTCTTTTTTAAAAGGCACGCCGAGATGGGATTTGAGTCTAGAAACAGCTGCCCCCACCTGATTCGCGGCTGCGGAACGAACGGGGAGATGGGCCCTGAATCAGTTTTACAAGGATCAAATTATATTGATCCCTTTTTGAAAGAGTCCTTTCATCCCAGTGGGGAAGAGAAAGCAGATAAGGGGAGCTCAGAGAGTGGAGCAGAAATGAGCAAGGAGAGCCAGAGGCACACGTGCCAAAGGGAGGGGGAGGACGAGCTGGGGAGGGCAGATAACATCCAGTCCCTGCCCAAGAGAGCTCTCCCTTGCTGATGGCACCCAGGAGTCAGGGCTACTCACAAAAGGGGATCGGGTGCTGATTCGTGCTGAGCACAGGGCTTCTGCTGCCTCTGCCAGGTTGGAACATGTGCATTGGCACCGAAAAGAGTCTCCTTGGGCGATTCCGCACACAAGTAAAATAGGTTCGACCCAGTCCCCTGAGAAGGGTGCTAACCTAGGTCGAAGCCATTGTTGTTCCCCACTGCAACCAGCCTGATCCCAGCTCAGAGGGTGGGATCATCCTGTGCTCCGTTCCGATTGGCTACTGTTCTACGGCCATATTCCGTCCATCCCCACACACGTTATAAAAAAAAACTGCCACAGGAATGGAGGGACGAAGGTGGCGTTTTTTGATTGGCCAGCTGTACGTGTGCCCGAAACACTCAGCTGTGATTGGCTGAACGGGGGACTCCTGGCACCGGAGATTCCACACTTTACTGGAATCGAGCTGAGTTCGAGCGGGGTTCCCTGAAAAAGTAGTAGTTCCCAACTGGAGTCGGAAATTGGACTGTTACGCGGGGCGAAACTGATACAAAACCACGTCGATCCCAGTGGTTGTGCGGAGCACTTAGGTCGAACGCAGCTCGAACTTAGGTCGGTAACGCAAGTGCGGAATCGACCCTTGAGCATGTGAAGAAGCCCCTTTCTCTCACTGTCCCATAGCTATGACCAGCCTTCCCCACGTGTGGATTCCACGATCCTTGAACCTTTCTTTTTCAAAGGGGATGAGGAGCCCGAAAGCCATTTGGCAGTGGGGCTGGGCAGCAATGAGGGTTCCTGGGAGATTTGGGGGAGGGAGGGGTTTGGGGAGGGGGGGAGGGGAGGGAGCTTGGTGGGTGGTATAGGGCCATAGAGACGCCCCTCTGAAGCAACCGTTTCCTTCAGGAGAACTGGTCTCTGTACCGTTGCCATCTCTGGAGATGTCCAGGTCCTACCAGGAGGTTGGCATTCCTAGCAGCATCCCCTAGACCAGGGGTCTGCAACCTGTGGCTCTCCAGATGCTGGCAGGGGCTGATGGGAATTGTAGTCCATGGACATCTGGAGAGCCACAGGTTGCAGACCCCTGCGCTAGACTAAGGGGGCACCTCGCTTCAGTAACACTGCTTGTGTCAAGAGCTGTGCTGTTCAATTGTGTCCTGGAGAACAGTCCTGCCGTCTTGTTGGCCTCATGCAGCAAAACCAAAGGCGGGGGGGGGGGGCACTTTGCAACCTGAGGAATCAGGTCCAAAGGTCCCAAATCCCAGGCCGCAGTAAACTCGCTGGACTTTCAGTGACCCCCTCATTCAAAGCCCCCTTGCTCAGCTTCTGCTCTGGTTGATTTTTCACGGTCAAAATGCCCCGCCGTTTAGCACCGAGAATACTCCGTTGCAGCCGGGAATTCCTCACGGCTCGCGGTGCTGCAGCGGGTCTGCCGCGTTGTTGTCCCAGTGCCACCCTGTGGCATTGCCTTTGCTCCGTGGCTTTCAAAAATCCCTGATGTTGAGGTTCTTTTGAAATGCCCCTTGGTTGCCGTGGGCGGCTTCCGCTGCCGTGAAAAACTCCACAGCAGCAGAACGGGGGCCATTTTTCCGCCTCGCCGCTCTGGGCCGCCCCATCGATCAGCAGACGCTGGGTGCCCACCAATCAACAGGTGCTGAGAATTGGTGCCCTCCCCTGCCCCCAACCCTGGTCTAAAATCCATGTGTGTGTGAAGGAATCCCTGTGGATAGGAGACGTGGCTTTCACTGCAGTGGAAAAAAACCACAGAGGGAGAGGGGGTGGAAGACGGCAATTCTCTCGCACACACAAGGATTTCAGCCGGGGGTGGGGCCAAGGGCGCCTGTTTTGTGTTCAGAGACATTTAGAACTAAAATAGTGGAAGTGAGCGGCGGGAATGGGGGGAGATTCAGCCAATCAGAACGTGGGAAACGGAGGTTGTGCGCGCATGCACGGAAGACAGGGAGGAAGAGTTTGCGGTGCACATTGAAAAGCACTGGGCTCGTGCAGAAACAACTGGGGCATAACCTGCCGCCCTTGCCTGGAATCCTGGGAAAAACCAGGGGGCCGGAGAGAGTCAGAAGCAGGGCAAAACCGTCCCCCTCTTTGGGAGGGTTTTATTGATAGTTTTAATACTGGACGCCAAGTGGTTTATGTGGAATGCTGTAATTTTATGTTTTAATTATGTTATTTATTTATATTAACTATCTGTTGTTATTATTGTCTCTGTAATATTATTTTGTTGTTCACCACCCAGAGCCCTCAGGGGATGGGGCGGTAAGTCAGTCAGTCAGTCAGTCAGTCAGTCAGTCAGTCAGTCAGTCAGTCAGTCAGTCAGTCAGTCAGTCAATCAATCAATCAATCAATCAATCAATCAATCAATCAATCAATCAATCAATCAATCAATAAAAGTGCTCCTGGATCTACCATGGGGCATTTTGACCACCAAAATCAGCCTCTGAGTGACTTGTGGCAATTCCACAGAGCCTGCAAGACACGGCCGTTCCACCGGGCCTTTCCCAACTAGCCAACCGGGTAGAATAAAGTAGATCATTTCATCCCACCTCTGGGGGCGGAGGGGCGGGGGAGGTTGAGGTGGAAACGGACTGCTTAGTGCCACCGGTTTTAATTCTACCATTGTGTCTGATGAGTAGTATTATTATTAACTGTTTGTATTGGGATTTTATATTTAATGTTATTGATTGAGCCCTGCAGGGATAGGGCGGGATATAAATTAAAAATTTAAATTAAATTAAATTTGGGGTGCCTCAGAATTTCTGGCGTCAGAATTTTGGAACCTGAAGTTGACAATCTTGAACAAAAATCTGGCTCAGGAATGCAGCTCCAAGAGGTGGGGCTGGTGGTGGTGGTGGGGGGGGGTGGTCATAGAGTTGTTCCTGTGGAAAGGGCTGTCCCCATCCCAAGGTCCCCCAGCTGCTGCGCCATCCAGCCAGCTTGCCAGCTGATTAATGCCTCTGCCAGGGAGTGACACTTCAGCTGCGCGGCTCCATCCATCATCCGTGGGCCGTTTCCGCTGGGTTTGGAGACCCTCACAAATTGTCAACTAAACAGGAGGGACAATTCTCTTCCTGGGCTTGTCATCTGTGTCGGAAAAGCTCTCTGCTTTTGTGTAATGCAGGTGTGAGTGTGTGTGTGTGTGTGTGACAAAATGGGCTCTAGAAACATCAGCATGAACTTGTGACCAACAGTGGGGAGTTTCATTTGCGTTAGAAGGACTAATTCCAGGTGTCTGTATAGACAGAGTGTCTATACAGCCGTGGCGTAGGAGGCACTGGCGTAATGCCCATTGGGCAAGGTGGGCAGCTGCCCAGGGCATCACCTTGTGGGGGGCATCAAAATGCTGGGTTCGTTTTTGGGTATTTTAGTGGTTTTCCATTTTTGGCCTGCAGGGGGCGCAGTTTTTAGGCTAGCGGCACCAAAATTTCAGTGTATCATCAGGAGACTGGCCTTATGCTACCCCCCAAGATTTGTGAGGTTTGGTTCAGGGAGTCCAAAGTTATGGACTCCCAAAGGGGGTGCCCCATCCCCCATTGTTTCCAATAGGAGCTAATAGGAGATGGGGCTACAGTTTTGAGTGGGTTCAGTGGTTTCATTCCTCTGAGAACCAAACTGCATTCAAACCTGGGGTATCATCATCAGGGCAGTTCTCCTGATGAGCATCTCTGAAAGCTTTGAGACTGTGCTCAGAATGTGCCCCCCTGAAGCTTCGAAACTCATTGACAGTAATGGTAGAATTAATGTAGAACAAAGATTCTCGGGCACTTCTCGGGATGTTCTTAGCAGGGAGGGCATTTCCTGGACGTAACAAAGCACCAAAATTTCAGAGTATCATCTGAGACTGTCATGATGGTATCTTCAGTAGCTTGCGTGCAGTTTGGTTTAGGGGGTCCAAAGTTATGGACCCTCAAAAGGGTAGCCCTCCTTAGCAAAGAATGTGGGATGGGGTACCCCATTTGAGGGTCCATAACTTTGGACCCCCTAAACCAAACTGCACCAAACTTTGGGGGGGGTCCCATTAGATAGTTTTTCCAGATGATACCTTGACATTTTGGTGCCGATACATCCAAAAATGCGCCCCCTTCAGGAACATCCTAGAAATTTGCCCAAGAATCTTTGTTCTGCATTGAGTTTTCTGTATTGCTGTCAATGGGGGTTGCAGGCTGGGGGGGCACATTTCTGAAAGCAAAGTCTCAAAACGTTCATGGTCTCATCAGGAGACTTCCCTAATGATACCCCCAGGTTTGGTGCAGTTTGGTTCAGGGGGGCCAAGGTTATGAACCCTCAAAACTGTAGCCCCCATCTCCTATTAGCTCCCATTGGAAACAATGGGGGATGGGGCACTCCCTTTGGGAGTTCATAACTTTGGACTCCTTGAACCAAACCTCACCAAACTTGGGGAGTAGCATAAGGACAGTCTCCTGATGATATGCTGAACATTTGGTGCTGATATGTCTAAAAACTTCACCCCCTGCAGGCACCAATGTCCTGGTGCAAAAAAAATTTGGTCATGGTGGAGTGGCTGTCCATGGGGGGGGGGGCATCCAACTCAGGTTTTGCCCAGGGCTACAGTTTGCCCAGGGCTGCCTCGTTACGCCCCTGGTAGGAGGTTAAGAGCTCATGTATCTAATCTGGAGGATCCGGGTCTGATTCCCAGCTCTGAGCTGTGGAGGCTTATCTGGTGAACTAGATTAGCTTGTGCACTCCCACACACACCAGCTGGGTGACCTTGGGCTAGTCACAGCTTCTCAGAGCTCTCTCAGCCCCACCTACCTCACAGGGTGTTTGTTGTGAGGGGGGAAGGGCAAGGAGATTGTAAGCCCCTTTGAGTCTCCTGCAGGAGAGAAAGGGGGGATATAAATCCAACTCTTCTTCTTTCTTCTTCTTCTTCTTCTTCTTCTTCTTCTTCTTCTTCTTCTTCTTCTTCTTCTTCTTCTTCTTCTTCTTCTTCTTCTTCTTCTTCTTCTTCTTCTTCTTCCTTCTTCTTCTTCCTTCTTCTTCTTCTTCTTTCTTTCTTCTTTCTTCTTCTTTTTCCTTCTTCTTTCTTCTTCTTTCTTCTTCTTTTTCTTCTTCTTCTTTTTCTTCTTCTTCTTCTTCTTCTTTCTTCTTCTTCTTCTTTCTTCTTTCTTCTTCTTCTTCTTCTTCTTCTTCTTCTTCTTCTTCTTCTTCTTCATCTATTGAAGTGGCAAGAATAAAGCACTGAGGAGAGGATCCCTGACTCAGCAGGAGAGTCCAGGTTTGGGTTTTAAAGGGAAGGCTAGGATTTGAACTCGGGTCTCACAGACTTGACCCTGACACCGCAGTGGCCCTCAGGCAAATCAAATAAAACAGGCACCTGTCAGTGAGGATGTGCTAAAGAGGATGGTGGGGAAGGAAGGACAAGGGTGTAACTAGGGTGGGACAAAAGGGGACTCGTTCTCTGGGCACTGGTTGAGGGGGGTGCCAGGCGGCCCAGAGTGCCCCCACAAGCCCTTCTCCCCACTGTCAAAGCGCACCCTTTCCACGTGGAGTTTGGGGACAGGGGTGTAGTTCAAGGCTGGGCTCTGTGAACTGCAGCCTCTGCCCTGGCTGGGTCCAGTTTTAAACTGCAACCTCTGCTTCTGAAACTTTGGAGGCAGAATTTTGAAGGTGGCGCCAGGGCAGGGCTGGCAGTTCAAGGCTGGGTCGAGCTTTAAACAGCAGGCTTCCGAGGTAGATCCAGCATTTTAAAATGGGACGCGGCCAGGCTGAGCCTTGAACTGTGCCCTCCAACTCCTCGTGGAGTCAGGGCAGTGGTGGGGGGCGGGGAGGGGAGAACAGCTCAACGCTTGTCCTGGGTACCCTTTTTAGAAGGTACATCTGAAGCTGCCTCATTCTGAATCAGACACACCTGCTCCATCAGGGTCAGTTTGGGTGCAGTCCAGAAGGGCCCCCAACCTGTTCCCTGGAGCTTGTTCAAGCGAGGGCGGGGGGGGGGGTTATAAAGCAGGTAGGAGAGAAGGCTGAAGGAAAAGGCCCATTCCAGAGGTGGAACTGGAAGGGCAAAAGGGGTCCTGCTCAGTGGTGGGATCCAAAAATTTTAGTAACAGGTTCCCATGGTGGTGGGATTTTGCCACGCCATTGGGGATGGGCGGGGCACGATGGGGGCGTGGCGGGGCATTCCGGGGGCGGGGCATTCCTGGGCGGGGCTGTGGCAAGGACGCAGCCGCTGCGCCGGTCCTTGGGCAGGAAACGAATGCACGCAGGCGAAGGCTGCCATGCACGCCGGTGCACCTCCTGCTGGACTGCTTCAAGTTCTGCGCGCTGCTGCTGAGAGGAGGGGCGTCACTAAGGCCAAAATCACGTGGCAAAATCACCCATTAGTAACCTCCTCTCAGCACACACAAATCATCAGTAACCTACTCTCGGGAACCGGTGAGAACCTGCTGGATCCCACCTCTGGTCCTGCTGCTCCAGAGGTCTTTGCAGAGAACCAGCAACAAGCCAGCTGACATTTGGGTGCCTGCCTCCCTCGCAAGCACCTCCCCCCCACCGCCTTGATTTCCTTAAAAAGGTCAGAAGAGGACGAAGTTGGGACGGAGCTGATCCCACACCTCGCATGGACGGTTGATGCTCTTTCCTATTTGAGGTGGGGGTCACACAAAGTTTTTTCCCCTCCATCTTGGGCTCAGATAATGAGCAAGAAAAGTAATTTAAGGGGGGGGGATTCTTCTTTGATGCCTCAGCACGGAGCCTTCTCTTGCCTGCACTTTAATGTGACAGAATGGCCGCTCCACGCAGCTTTTTAGTGCCGTATCTTTCTGATCTTGGAGGGAAGTGACAATTTTTTGGATTAAGGAGAGCTGGCTGGCTTTGCCTCTGCAAGGAACAAAATTCCTTGGTTCTTCCCTTTCCCAAGCACATGATCTGCTCCAGCGTGGTGTGGTGGTTAAGAGCAGGTGCACTCTAATCTGGAGAACCAGGCAAATCATAAATCATAAATCAGGGCAAATCATAAATCCAACTCTAAAGGGGCTTTCATTACATCTTAAAAGGGCAGAGGCAAGAGGGAAACCACATAACATTGGCACAATCACATGTTTACGTCCTTTGCAAGCCTTATGGAGGCTTCTGAACCACACAGGTCTCTGCGTCCTGACATGGAGCCGGTGTAGTCAGGTAACTTGACTCAGGAAAATATTTTGGCTATTTTCCTGGGCGGTAACCGTGAGCTGCCCCATCTCAGAGCAGCTGTAGACTGGGGAGGGAAGGGCTTCATTGTCCCGGTTAGTAAATGCAAGCAGCACTCGTTCTTGGCACCAGGTGGCAGAGAAGGCTCTTACTCAGCTCCCTTGCAAAGCAGGCAGCGGCTTTGGAGTGGAAGAAGCAAGGAGGACGTTCCAACTCTTCACCTTCAGGTTGGTTTCCTGATCTCCAGGCTGGCACTGGGAAGCCCAGGAGAGCGGGCGGCACTTGAGTCCCAGCTGGAGTCTGAGCAAGGCTTTCACCTGTCAGAGTGGATTTCAGAGCCCACAGGTGCAGATGGTGTCATTGAATGTCAGGAAACAGCAGTTTGTTTATTTTTTCAGCACCCAAAACAATTTGCCCAAACCGGCATGGGGTGGGAGCAGGGGGCGGGAAATACAGATGTGTTGTTGATGATGGAAAAAATTACATAAAATATTTACCTGTTGTACAAAACACACCTGGAAGGCAAAGGATGCAGCTGGCTGACTTTCAGTCTGAAAGGAAGTCTGTGTGAGTGAAAGAGAGACCCGGAATCAACCAAGGTCAAAGGCCAATGAAGGGTCAAGGTTGCTAATAAAAGGCAAAGCATTCAATCCAGAAGGAGAGATGGTTGAGTGGAATGGTAGGAACATTAGGTGTCAATCTCGGTTCTCCAGGATGTTATGGACTGATAGTTCATCATCCCCGCCAGCATGATGCTGGCAGGGGATGATGGGGAACTCTAGTCCATAACATCTGGAGGGCCGCAGTTCTGACACACACCTGTGGTATAGACCCTCACCCGCAGTGATGTTAAATGCTGATGTTATGGCGTTATATGTTAAGAAAGTAAACCATTTTGTTGTTAAAATTTGTTGTTGCAAACTCATTCCAAGTTCTGCCCCACAGAACCCACAGATAGAGGTTACACAAGCACCTCACATGTGCCTGTTGCGATGCGTGAGAAACTGGTCCATTGGGGCTAAATGCCGTGTCTGGGAGTTGCTTGTTGCTGTCGTGTAGCTTCCCTGGGAGGCATCTCTGGCTTTGGCTCGCCTCCAAGGATCCCCACTGCTTGCAAACCACGGGGCCTCGATTCGTTTTCCTTCTCCCTCCTGCAGAAGGAGCTCCCACCGCCGGCTGTGCTTGTGCTGTGCTGGGTGGGTGGGTGGGCTCCCTTGCTGTCTTTTTTTCAACACCGCCTGCCCTGTGCTTGATCCCTGGTGGGCCCTCCTGCCAAGCAAGGAAGCAGCAGCTAAGCTCCCCCAATAGGCCCTCCTTCAGTGCTGCCGTGCTGATCCTAAGAAGGCATCGTCGTGGAGGGAGGGGGGTGCCAAGAGTGGCGTCTGTCACTTCTGCAACAACAACACCCAAAAGGCTCTGCACAGATTTGGGAAAGCCAAGCTGGGAAGAGAAAAAGCTGCTCTGATTCCAGCAAAGCTGCGGGTGGCCCCGTCACTCTCCCGCTTGAGGCCCACAAGAAGCCCCTCTCGGCTCAGAAAAGTTTCAGATCAAGGGGGAAAGAGGAGGCTCTTCACCAGCATTCAGGTGGGAGTATTTTTTTTAAACACAAATCGTTAGTGGTCCTGTTGAGGTACGGCCTGGTCATCACTGGGGCTCCAAAAACGCTTGAAGGTTCTGCCCCCCAGGATCCCAACTGAGCTGTCGCAAAATAGCACAGGACAAAGGTGGACAGATGTTTTTGGCTTGAAGGCCATAACAGAGGTTCTGATTATTTTGGAGGGTTCAAATCTTGTTTGCAGCATTGGCCATCTTCAAGCAGCCGCCAGATTAACACTTGTCAAAAATGCTTTAGGTTGATCTGCATCAAGCAGGGGGTTGGACTAGATGGCCTCTGTGGTACCTTCCCACTCTATGATTCTAAGAAAGCAGAAGAGCAAATGTCCAAGTCAGGGCTCTCCCGACTCAGGTGTGGCCTAAGAAGAAGAAGAGGAGGAGGAGGAGGAGGAGGAGGAGGTAGAGGAAGACCAGTAGTAGTAGTAGTAGTAGTAGTAGTAGTTTGGATTTATACCCTCCTTTCTCTCCTGTAGGAGACTCAAAGGGGCTTACAATCTCCTTACCCTTCTCCCTGCCCCCAACAACGAAAACCCTGTGAGGTGGGTGGGACTGAGAGAGCTCTGAAGAACTGGGACTAGCTCAAGGTCACCCAGCTGGTGTGTGTTGGAGTGCACAAGCTAATCTGGTTCCCCAGATAAGCCTCCAAAGTGACAGAGCGGGGAATCAAACCCGGTTCTGCAGATTAGAGTGCACCTGCTCTTAACCACGACGCCACGCCGGCAGAGAGCAGAGACAGCACCTGTGTAAATTCCTCCTCGGACCCCCGAGAGTCTCCGCCCCCAATCCTGGCAGTAGGCAAAAGCCAAATTGGCTTCCAGCGCACAGAGTTGCAGTCAGATCCTCCCCTCGCACCAATTAGAATTCTCTTTGCCGCCATGCAGGCGTGTTTTATCCAGCCGAAGCTCTTGCCGTGGATAAATCCTTATCAGGCCCCTCCCGGCTCCGTATTGCAAACCACAGGAAATGCGGGTGTTTGCAGGCTGCCTGCAGGGAGCTGCTTGCAAGAGTGTCCGGTGATGGATAGGGAAAGAATTGCATTGATTGCCGGCACGGATGCGCCACCGAGGCCTGCGTGTGTGGCTTCCTCCCGCTGGAATCTTTCCCGACATCTGAAGCCGGCTTCTACCAAGTCAGAGCCTGGGCTACTAGCTCAGCACTCTCCGATGCCCTGAGCGCACATCCTGCCCAGCCCCAATCCCCTTGGCCCTCTTCACTGGAGCTGCCAAGACTAGGAGCAGCAGTGGCGTAGGAGGCTACGAACTCGTGTATCTAATCTGGAGGAACCGGGTTTGATTCCCAGCTCTGGCGCCTGAGCTGTGGAAGCTTATCTGGGGAATTCAGGTTAGCCTGTGCACTCCCACACACACCAGCTGGGTGACCTTGGGCTAGTCACAGCTTCTCGGAGCTCTCTCAGCCCCACCCACCTCACAGGGTGTTTGTTGTGAGGGGGGAAGGGCAAGGAGATTGTCAGCCCCTTTGAGTCTCCTGCAGGAGAGAAAGGGGGGATATAAATCCAAACTCTTCTTCTTCTTCTTCTAGAGCGCTTCCCCATCCATAGATGGGGGAAATATCCACAGTGTAGAGACTAAGGCAGGGCCACTCCTGGGCGAGAACAGGCAGTTGTGGGAGCTGCAGAGGAGGAGGAGGAGGAGGAGGAGGAGGAGGAGGAGGAGGAGTTTGGATTTTTACCCCCTTCTCTCCTGTAGGAGACTCAAAGGGGCTTAAAATCTCCTTTCCCTTCCCCCCCTCCACAAAAAACACCCTGTGAGGTAGGTGGGGCTGAGGGAGCTCCAAAGAACTGTGACTGGCCCAAGGTCGCCCAGTTGGCCTGTGTTGGAGTGCACAAGCTAATCTAGTTCACCAGATAAGCCCTTCAGATCCCAGTCCAAAACCTTTAATAGGCATATAAGATGAGCCCTTGGCACTCAGGTGGAGGAGTGGGGAATCAAACCCAGTTACCCAGATTAGACTGCACCAGGTCTTAACTACTACACCAGGCTGGCTCTATATATAGTTCTGATGCTCTTAAGACCAAGTGGATCCTGTCTGAAACGTCACTGGTGCAGCAGGGGAGGGGCTTTCTGGGCTGAGGGGAGGGGCTACAGCTCAGCGGTGGAGCCTCGCAGGTTCAGCCCACAGCATCTCCAGGTAAAAAAAGGCCAGGTGTGTGAAAGGCCCTTCTTGGCCTGAGATCCTGCCGAGTTGCTGCCAGTCTGCTGAGCACATAGTTCCAATCTGACCTCGATGGGCCAATGGGCTAATTCACTATTGTAAGTGTCTGTTAACGCCAATACATAATTGAGACTCATGAAGGTATCAAGAGCTTTTATTGAGCTGCATCAGCACTCCAGCTGGGAGCTCCGTCTTTTGTCCCTGGTATATATCAGAAAACATTTGCTCATTCGGCATTTCCCCCTCCCCCATTCCCAAAACAATTTGCACAAGACAAGGAAAGGTGAGAGAGCGAGAGAGCGTATTGCTATGGCATCAGAGTCTGCGAAAGACCTCCCCCCCTCCACCTTGGTCCCAAGAAGAAGAAGAAGAAGAAGAAGAAGAAGAAGAAGAAGAGGAAGAGGAAGAGGAAGAGGAAGAGGAAGAGGAAGAGGAAGAGGAAGAGGAAGAGGAAGAGGAAGAGGAAGAGGGAAGTGAGGGAAGAGGAAGTAAAGAGCTCAGATTTATATCCCCCCTTCTCTCCCTGCAGGAGACTCCTGGGCACATAATCTCCTTGGCTCCTTCCCTCACAACAAACACCCTGTGAGGTAGGTGGGGCTGAGAGAGCTCCGAGAAGCTGTGACTAGCCCAAGGTCACCCATAGCTGGCATGTGTGGGAGTGTACAGGCTAATCTGAATTCCCTGTATAAGCCTCATTAGCTCAGGGCGGCAGAGCTGGGAATCAAAACCCGGTTCCCTCCAGATTAGAGCACATCGAAGTTTCTTAACCTCCTACGCCACTGCTGCAGGCGTAGGGAGATCAGGGGGGGTGCATGCCTGAATCACTAGTTACATAGAAAAGCCACCCAGTCCCCAAATGCTGATAAGGAGTCAGGCGTGGCCTTGGGATGAAGTAGGAAATGCCAGGCCCAGCAGGGGTCAGGCTGGTCACCAGGAGGCCGGGCCCAGGGGGAGCCAGGCCTGACAACTCGAAGGCAGTGAACTGTCATTATAAGTCGACAGCCACTTGATGACACTTTCGATCCCCGCCAGTTCTTGCACTTGAAGTAATCTGGAACCCCAAGAATCTCCTGCTGTGATTCTTTCTCATATTTACTGCGATGCCACAAATAGACAAACTTTGGGCCAGACCTCCCCCTATCCAGCGCCTCTGGGAGCGCCTCTCCAAAGTCTTGTGCCGAGGAATTGTTACTTGGGTAACAATAAGTGATTTCAGCTCAGCTCAGCAACGTAATGAGGAGCAGGAAGCCGACGTTCTTCAAAGCAAAAGGATTTTATTTCCAAGTGATGGTCACAGCTCAGTCAGGAGAATCGCGCTCTTGCAACCCAGTGCAAGAACTTTTATTCCCAAACTTCAAAAGGGGCAGAGGGGCAGGGAAAAAGGGAGGTGAGGGGGCAAGTCCCTCACCAAACACCAATAAGAAAACAAACAACACAAAAGCAAGATACAGTTACAACTTCTGAATGGGATTACAACATCCCGCTGTCAAACGTCTTCCGCCATGGTGATCTCATGAATGGTGCTGAAGGGAGAGCAGATAAGGTCCATCCATAAAAATCCAGGTGGGATCAGCTTACCGCACTCCAGCTATTTCCTTTCATCAGATGGTCGCTTTCCTTTAGTAATACCCCTGAGGCTCCCCTACCACGCTAAGCTGCAACAAAGAAAAGTTCAAACTGTCCAATGGTGGCTCCTGCACGCCTTTCTCCACGGCTGGGGACCCTGGGTCCTGGGCAATGATTCGGTTTGGTAAGTCCAAAAAAGGGTCTTTGTCCTTGTTATGGGAGTTTATTGGCGTTGGTCTAAGCTGCCTTCCAGAGCCAACTTTCTTGTCCCTTAATATCAGACTTTACAGGTTATTGCTTCTGCCATCAGACACAAATTTCAAAAATAACATTTCTAAACTTAAACATTAGGGAAACCTTAAGGGATAAACACATATACTTATAGGCAAGACTTTCCTAAACCTAACAATAACAGAACCTTAAACTAACTGGAGAGCCTAGTCAAACTAAAATCCTAAACAGCGAGCACATCATATAAATTCAACTCTGAAGGGGCTTGTATTACATCCTAGAATGGCATAAACAAGAGGGAAACCATATATCATTGGCACAATTCTACATATACATTTTCTGTGGGCCTTATGGAGGCCTCTGAATTACACCAGTCTCCGCGTCCGGGCATGGAGCCAGTGTAGTCAGGCAACCTGACTCAGGAAAATATTTTGTTTATTTTCCTGGCGGTAACAGAATGTTTCCAAGTCCTGATATCTGCAGTCTGGCCTGAAGGTGGGACCTCCGCCCCCCTCCCCTTGCCTCCGAGGCTCACCTTTCCGAGGCGGCACGAGGTGAAATTCTGCCAAAGGCACCCTGAGCGAGGGAGAGCCGCCATCGCTTCCTCTTTATCTCACTTCTGCAAATCCAGAAATATATATATATATTCTTTTCCTGAGCAGTGGCATAAATAACTGAGATTGTGCTCGGGGCGGGGGAGAGATGAGAAAGGAAGATAAGACACTGACAGCCAACAAAGGTGATCTGACAAGGCAGGAACACCTGACGGCACCCGGATTAGAGGAAGGGAGTTAAAAGAGGCAAATTAAACACCACTTCCGACAGAAAAAAAAAGAGGGAGATAAAAATAGTGCAGGAAAGAAAAGACCGAGCTGCCGTTTCCCTAAGGTGCCTTTCCCCCACGCTGCTCAGCTTGCAGGCCGGGATAGAAGGGAGGAGGCGATCAGCAGATTGTGGTGGAAATTAGCTGTCCCCCATTGCTGGACCTGGGTCCCGGGGGGACCCTTTCTTAGGAGCAAGCAGCCAGATCGTGGCCAGGCAGGGTTCCCAGCTCTGGATCCTCCACACCAGTGATGGCGAACCTTTTCAAGGCCAAGTGCCCAAACTGCAACCCAAAACCCACTTATTTATTGCAAAGGGCCCAACACAGCAATTTAACCTGAATACTGAGGTTGGCTGCAAGGCGTGCATTACTCGGGAGTAAGCTTGGTGGTAGTCGGTGGCTTTGCTCTGAGGCAACCGTGCAACTCTTCCAACAGGTGGATCATGACCCTAGAAGGGTTTACTCAGAAGCAAGGCCCATTGCCAGCAACCGAGCTTACTCCCAGGTAAAGGATCACGCTTTAGTTCTTCGCATGAACATCAATGGGGTTTAACAGCGCTTAACAAGGTTACCTACACTGCTTCCCCAAAACTAGGTCTTAGGTTTAATGCTAATAATCGAGCCCAGCAGCCCCAAGCCAGCCTAGATGTCTGTGTGTGTGGAGGGGGGGGGGTGACTCTGTTTGTGTGTGCCCACAGAGAGGGCTCTGAGTGCCACCTCTGGCACCCGTGCCATAGGTTCGCCATCACTGCTCCACACCAACGGGGGACATTTTTACAGGCAAAGACCAGCACCCAGAAGAGCCATTTTTCTCCAGGCAAGGCAACAGGCAAGGCAATTTCCGAGCAGGCTGGGAAATTCCTGGAAAGATTGGGGAGAGAAGGACCTCAGCCAGTATCACCAAGTCCAAGACTGAAAGCAGACATTTTCTCTCAAGGCGAACTGATCTGTAGTCTGGAGATCTCTTGGCCCCACCTGGAGATTGGCAACCTTAGCTCAGCTGAACAATCCCGCCCTCCCAGTCCCTTGAAAAGGGAACGAAAAGAGGTTCTGAACTGTGATTTTTTCATCCCAGCACCAGCAAAGTGATGCTTTTCCATTGCGAGGGGGGGGGATAAGCTTTAGAATCATACAGGACTCCTCTTCAGAAGAAGAGAAGGCTTTGGATTCATTCCCTACTTTTCTCACCACGAGAAGTCTCAAAGTGGCTTACAAACTCCTTGCCCTTCCGTTCCCCAGGACAGACACTTGGTAAGGTAGATGGGGCCGAGAGAGTTCTGAGAGAACTGTGACTAACCCAAGGTCACCCCAGCAGGCTTCATGTGTAGGAGTGGGAAAACAAATCCAGCTCACCGGATAAGAGTCCGTCAGTCGCGTGGAGCAGAGGGGGAATTCTCCAGATTAGAGTCCACCTGCTTTTTTTCAACTATCCCTCGCTGGCTAACTGAGTGTTAATAGCAAAAGAACGAGACGGAACATCAAGAAAAAACGCTGCATGTCCCTGTGTGATCACTGTCCTTTAAAATAACAAATGTGGTGTTCATTAATTGGATTGCAAACTCTGTGACTCCGCTCACCAATGAAAAATGTCAACAAATTGCATCTGTACTGGAGGGAGAGAGTAGGAATTGGCTCGGAAATCTTATCCAATTAATTTGCCACGCATTGTTCCGTTTCCAGTAACATTCAGACCTCAACAAGCAGAGGAAAGACGGAGCCACCAGACCAGCCATTATAGAAATGGGGGCGGGGGGGGGGGGGCAGAGTCTGCTGATTCCTCTCCCAGAGCCCTTGGGCAGGCCTGCAGGGTCCATCTCTATTCCATCCAGGACCCAGGTCTGTCTCCAGAGACCGGTTCTAAACTTCAGGCAGGAACATAAGAAGAACAGCCCTGGTCCATCTCACCCAGTGGCCAACCAGTTCCTCCGGCCTTCCCTGATAAGAACCTCAGAAGAGCCCTGCTGGATCAGACCAGGGAGGGTCCCTCTCGTCCAGTGTCCTCATGTCTCACACAGGGGGCAGCCAGGTCCTCTGGAGGTCCAGTAAGAGGGCCTGGAGGCTGACACCTTCCCTTGAGAAGAACCTAAGAAGAGTCTTCTGGATCAGACCACAGAGGTCCATTTAGTCCAGCATCTTGTCTCACACGGTGGCCAACCAGTTCCTTTGGAGTTCCAACATCAGGCATAGAGACCAAGCCAGTGACCCTGACAGGAGAGCAGAATCTCCCACTGCAACGGATTGGGCCCCTCTTGGGTCAATTGGATGTCCCCGTTTTCCCTTCTCATCAATGAAACCATTGTCGTCGACAAGATGTGCTGCCGTCTCCGTTGGCTGTCTCTTGTAGCTTGCTCCCCACCTTCTTTTGCAGGTGTCATTACGGCTTCCTTGCAGATCCTTCCTTGCTTCAAAGGTCGCAGCAACCTCCCTGCCTTGCTCTCCAATCCTCCCACTCCCTCCTCTTTCCCACATATTGGCTTTGCTCTCTGTTGCTTGTCTTGAGCTTAATATTTCTGAATTTCTTTTTCCATATGCTTTGATTGACAGACCAAAGAACAATTAACCTGACACAGATGCCGGTTTGCCACGTTCACTCCCAAGGAGCTGAGGAGAAAAGCCATTTTTGTGCAATGGACTCGGATGCTGGTTCCTTCCTTCCTTCCTTCCTTCCTTCCTTCCTTCCTTCCTTCCTTCCTTCCTTCCTTCCTTCCTTCCTTCCTTCCTTCCTTCCTTTCTTCCTTCCTTCCTTCCTTCCTTCCTTCCTTCCTTCCTTCCTTCCTTCCTTCCTTCCTTCCTTCCTTCCTTCCTTCCTTCCTTCCTTCCTTCCTTCCTTCCTTCCTTCCTTCCTTTCTTTCTTTTCTTTCTTTTCCTTCCTTCCTTCCTTCCTTCCTTCCTTCCTTCCTTCCTTCCTTCTTTCTTTCTTTTCCTTCCTTCCTTCCTTTTTTTTCTTCCTTCCTTTCTTCTCTCCTTCCTTCCTTTTCCTTCCTTCCTTCCTTCCTTCCTTCCTTTGTTTTTTCCTTCCTTTTTCCTTCCTCTTCCTTCCTTCCTTCCTTCCTTCCTTCCTTCCTTCCTTCCTTCCTCTTCCTTCCTTCCTTCCTTCCTTCTTTCCTTCTTCCTTCCTTCCTTCCTTCCTTCCCTTCCTTCTTCTTCTTTCTTTCTTTCTTTTCTTTTTCTCTTTCTTCTTTTTTTTCTTTTTCTTTCCTTCCTTTTCTTCCTTCCTTTCTTCTTCCTTCCTCTTCTTTTTCCTTCTTCTCCTTCCTTCCTTCCTTCCTTCCTTCCCTTCCTTCCTCCCTTCCTTCCTTCCTTCCCTCCTTCCTTCCTTCCTTCCTTCCTTCCCTTCCTTCCTTTTTTTCTTCTTTCTTCCTTTCTTCTCTTTCTTTCTTTCTTTCTTTTCTTTTCTTTTCTTTTTCTTTCTTTCTTTTCTTTCTTCCTTCCTTCCTTTCTTTCTTTCTTTCACATTATCTTAGTTAACATCCAAAGAGCCTGTCCATGGCATTTTAGGGAAGGGCGCATTCAGGGTTCCCACATGGTGGTGGATTCCCAATAGTGGGCTGGGGCACTGACGGGGCGCAGTACACAATTTCTCTGATACTGTAAAAAACTCTACTGGGTAAAAAAAGTTCCTAATCTCCAGCTGGTATCTTTCTGTCCATAATTTAAACTCATTATAGCAAGTCCCATCATCTACTGCCAACAGAAACAATTCATTTTTTCACCAATTGACTGTCTGTCAAATAATTCTAATACTTTCTTAAATACTCTTAATTTGTTTCTAGGAATAAAAAGAAGGGTACTTTCCCTAAACAAGGAACTTCTCACCATATTTCTAAAACATGTTCTTAAAAACATCCCAACAGGGAGAATGATCCCGCTTTTCACCTTTCAAGCAATCCAGCCACGTAGGGAAAAACAACAACAGTGGACTTGATGCTTTTTGGACGTAATGGAATTTCTAACGGAAAAGCAGACCCAGTTAGTAGCCCCCTCTCGGCACACACAAATAATTCGTAACCCACTCTCGGGAACTGGTGAGAACCTGCAGGATCCCACCTCTGATCATATCCCCTAATCCACCCTGAGTCTCAGCAGAAAGGAGGGCCATTAACAAAACCCAACAACTTGTCAACTGGGCTGTGTTTGCACCGAAATTGGTGCTTGTCAGGATTTCTCAGCTGGACTTCTGTCTGCTCGGTTCTTCCAAAGGTAGCCAAACCAGATGGGTCTGTTTGTGGGCAGACAGATGGTCTGAAATTCTTGTCTCATAACAAGATGATTAACGTCATTTTCCCACCCCGCCCCCACCCCCCTCAGATAACAAAATAGACGGGGACGGGTGGGTGCCGGGGTGATTTCCAGAAGCTGCTACAGAGTCAGAATTCAAAACGACCTGGTCAGATTAGAGAACTGGGCCAGAACAAACAAAATGAACTTCAACAGAGATAAATGTAAGATTCTACATTTAGGTGGAAAAAAATGAAATGCACAGATATAGGATGGGGACACCTGGCTTGACAACAAGACACGGGAAAGGGATCTGGGAGTCTTAGTAGACCACAAACTGAACATGAGTCAGCAGTAGATACAGCAGCCAAGAAAGCCACGCGCATTCTGGGCTGTATCAGTAGGAGTACAGTGTCTAGATCGAGGGATGTAATTGTATCTCTCTATTCTGCATTGGTTAGATCTCACCTGGAATATTGTGTACAGTTCTGGGCACCACAATTCAAGAAGGATATTGACAGGCAGGAATGGGTCCAGAGGAGGGCAACCAAAATAGTCAAAGGTCTGGAGTCCATTCCCTACGAAAAGAGACTTAGGGAGCTGGGGACGTTTAGTTTGGTGAAGAGAAGGTTAAGAGGTGACATGTTTAGATATCTGGAGGGATGTCATGTTGGTGAAGGGAGCAAGCTTGTTTTCTGCTGCTCCAGAGACCAGGACCAGGAGTGATGGGTTCAAGGTGAAGGAAAAGAGATTGCACCTAAACATCAGGAAGTACTTCCTGACAGTCAGGGCTGTTCGACAGTGGAATATGGGGCCTTGGGAGTGGGGTGGAGTTTCCTTCTTTGGAGGTTTGTAAAGAGAGGCTGGATGGCCATCTGTCAGGAGTGCCTTGATTGTGGGTTCCTGTATGGCAGGGGGTCGTTGGATTTGATGGCCCTGGGGGAGTCTCTTCCAACTCTATGAGTGCTACTTAGTCGCCAAATCAGACAGCTGCCATTTTCATATTACTCTGCATTGCAACCGACTGACCTCCAGCTGGTGCAGAATGCCGAAGCTTGGTTTCAGAAGGGAGCAAGTGGGGTTCACGCCTCCTCCCTCCTCCCCTGCCAAGCCACCCCCCATGTGGTTAATCGGATACAGTGTTCAGTTTGAATCATAGAGTTGGAAGAGACCCCAAAGGCAGAGGCTTATCTGGTGAACCAGATGTGTTTCTGCACTCCTATATTCCTGCTGGGTGACCTTGGGCCAGTCACAGTCCTCTCCAAACTCTCTCTGGTCTCACTGACCTCATTAAGGTATCTATGTTGCAGGTAGAGGAAGGGAAAGGGAGCTTGTGCTTCATCTTGAGTCTCCTTACAGGAGAGAAAGGTGGGGTATAACCAAACTCCTCCTCCTCCTCCTCCTCCTCCTCCTCCTCCTCCTCCTCCTCCTCCTCCTCCTCCTCTTCTTCTTCTTCTTCTTCTTCTTCTTCTTCTTCTTCTTCTTCTTCTTCTTCTTCTTCTTCTTCAATAAATCCAAACTCTTCTCCTCCTCCTCCTCCTCCTCCTCTTCTTCTTCTTCTTCTTCAATAAATCCAAACTCTCCTCCTCCTCCTCCTCCTCCTCCTCCTCCTCCTCCTCTTCTTCTTCTTCTTCTTCAATAAATCCAAACTCTCCTCCTCCTCCTCCTCCTCCTCTTCTTCTTCAATAAATCCAAACTTCTCCTCCTCCTCCCTCCTCCTCCTCCTCCTCCTCCTCCTCCTCCTCCTCCTCCTCCTCCCTCCCTCTCTTCTTTCTCTTTCTTCTTCTTCTTTCTTTCTCTTCTTCTTCTCTCTTCTTCTTTCTTCTTCTTCAATAAATCCAAACTCTCTTTCTCCCTCCTCCTCCTCCCTCCTCCTCTTTCTTTCTTTCTTTCTTCTTCTCAATAAATCCAAAACTTCCTCCCTCCTCCTCCTCCTCCCTCCTCCCTCCCTCCCTCCCTCCCTCCCCCCCTCCTCCCTCTCTTCTTCTTCTTCTTCTTCTTCTTCTTCTTCTTCTTCTTCTTCTTCTTCTTCTTCTTCTTCGTCTTCTTCAATAAATCCAAACTCTTCTTCTTCTTAGTAAAACTGATCAAGTGTGCTTCAGTGGTGCAGCTTCTCCATTGGTTGGAGTTGATCACTGAAAGTGGTCCTTAGAGGTCCCATATGGTGCAGAACTTGGCTGGGATCGGGAAGGTCTTGGTCCTGACCCCGTGCTTGTCAGGGTGACCTTGGGCCAGGCATTGTCCCAGCCTGCTCTGCTGGTTGGGAGGATAAATTGGCTGAGCCACACAGAACTGTTGCAATTCCCTAGAGGAAAGGCAGGAAAATAAGAAACTTTGGGTTGTTCAGTGTATGCGAGTTCTTCCTCTGGGTTCTAATTAGATTCGACCAATGTATTGTTGAACGCTTTCCCAGCCAGAATCACTGGGGTGTTGTGGGGTTTCCAGGTTGTGTAAGACGCCAGCCACAGATGCAGGCAAAACATCAGGAGAAAATGCTCCTGGAACATGGCCATACAGCCCAGAAACCCCAGAGATTAGACCAGTTTCCCCCCCCCCCGCCACCACACACACCATCCTCCCCTCCCTTCTGCCACCACTTCTGTTCTCTTCCGCTGCTGTCTGTCTGTGTCCTTCTCCCCCCCCCCCCGCCCCCGACACACGAGGAGACCTGGGGCTTCAGGCCCTGTCAAGAAAAATTAGAATTGGCACCAAAGGTAGAAGAGGAAATTTACAGGGCGAAAGAACTCCCATTTCAATAAAAAATTATTGTCATGGCGCCAAATGAATGGGAGCTGGGCCGGGGAAGCAATTTCTGTGGCAACCTATTTAATGACAAAACGGACATTATCTGCGAAGCTGTGGAGCAAACCGCCCTCATCATCATTCAGGGAAGCGTCTGGGCTAATCGCATCGGCCACATCCATCTCCTCTTCCGGGGGGGGGGGGCTGGCCTTTTATCAAAGGGGGGGGGCCAGGAAGGAGAATCTTCATGTCCCCGCAGAAAGGTGGAACGGCATGTCCTGGGCCCAGCCTGGATAAAAAGTCCACGGGATGTGCACAGATGAGTTGGGATCCCTGGGGGAGCCTGGGAAGTGGGGGGGGGGGGGGTAAGCAAACATACTCCCAAGTCCAGACCCTCCAAGCTACTCCCCCAGTTTCCCCCACCCCAACTTTTTCCCTCATGGCAAAGCAGAATTTGCACTTAATAAGCTGTCAGACTCAGGTCTGCAACCTGCGGCTCTCCAGATGTTCATGGACTGCAATTGGCCATGCTGGCAGGGGCTGTTGGGAATTGTAGTACATGAACATCTGGAGAGCCGCCATTGCAGACCCCTGTGCTGGAGCCTGCCCAGTCCATCTTTGTGAAACTAAGCAGAACGGCAGAAAGCGAATCCACCCGTGGATCACTGCCTTCAACCCCCTGTTTTAATTTTAATTTAATTTGTTAGATTTTATAGGCCACTCCTGCCTTTTCAGGGAATTTTTCAAAATGCTGTTCAAAATGTTGAAGTGGATTTTTTTTCAAAATGGTGCTCATTTAAACCATCTGTCTTCTCCTTCCCTACAAATTCAGAGCAGCTGAATATAACTTTTTGAAAGCTGCAGATGTAACCTCTCTCTGTGGGTCCTGTGGGGCAGAACTTGGAATGAGTTTGCAACAACAAAATTTAAAAACAAAATGGTTTACTTTCTTAACATATAACATCAAACATCAACATTTAACATCACACTTCAAGGTCCTGTTCAGGTTGCATTTTCAAGTCCTTCTAGTTATAGTCTACTGATACTGCCAAGTCCAATTCTTCTTTGCAAGTGGGTTGGCTCCTGAAGACTCCAAGGGCTTGGTGAACAGGATTCAACATGTGATGAAGGTTTCCAGGAGAACTCTCTACCCATCACAACCACAAAAAAGAAACCCTGAAACAATAAACTCCAACATTTACAACATAGCAAAAATAAACAACTCCCTTCCCACTAGTTCACAACAACATTGCAGTTACCTTAACAAGGTGTTAAGGGCTTATACAAACCAAGGTCCGAGTCTGGTAGCTTTGTCTCCTCCAAACTACATGAGCTCTGCAGCCTCTTGCTGCTTTGAGTCTCCACCCCTTTCTGGGTCAACCCATTCTGAGCATGGGGGTTACACATACATTAATTCTCTCTCTCTCTCTCTCTCTCTCTCTCTCTCTCTCTCTCTGTGTGTGTGTGTGTGTGTGTGTGTGCCATCAAGTAACAGAGGACTTATGGAGACCCTGCAGGGTTTTCAAGGCAAGAGATATTCAGAGGCCCCTGACCATTCCCTGCCTCTTTGTTGCAACCCTGGACTTCCTTCAATCCAAGGACTAACCAGGATTCAGGGATTTTATTTTTGTTCTACACCTGGGTAACAAAAAATGAGAAGCATGTGTACTAATGGGGGAATACACCTCTGGGTAGCAGTATGTGTGAACAAGATTTTGGGGAACAGGTGGACAGTAAGCTAAATATAAGCAGCCAGTGTGACGCAGCGACAAAAAAGGTTAACGTGATCTTGGGGCAAATGAAGAGAGGCATAACATCCAAACTGCAAGATGTCACAGTCCTTTGGTCAGGCCGCACCTGGAGTGTCGTGTGCAGTTCTGGAGGCCTCCCTTCAAAAAGGCTGTCGACAGAATGGAGCAGGTGTCAAGGAGAACAATGAGGATGATCCGGGGGGCCTGGAGACCCCTGCCCCAGGAGGAAAGGCTGAGGGGCTTGGGAACGTTCACCTGGCGAAGAGCAGACATGCGTGGGCAGCTGCAGGTCTTTGGTGCAGCAAACGAAGCAAAAACTTTTGTGGCAACTTAAAGATTAGCATCTTTGCATTTGACGAAGCAGTCTGCATGCCATCATAAATCTGGTCCTCTTCAAGCAGCTACAAAAATCTTTGTGGTTATTGCTAAATAAACCAACTGGCACCCAGCGCGATCCAGCCCCAACGATCATCGTCTGCAGCCGTCTGTCTCTGTCTTGAGGCTTAAGTGCCTTCTGTGGAACTTTTATGCACACCAGGCAGTGGTGGGATCCAAACATTTTAGTAACAGGTTCCCATGGTGGTGGGATTCAAACTGTGGCGTAGCGCCAATGGGACTGGGCGGGGCACAATGGGGGCGTGGCTGGGCATTCTGGGGGGGCGGGCATTCCTGGGCGGGCTGTGGTGGCAAGGACGCAGCCGCTGCGCCTCGGGTCCCAAGGAAATCCACTGCACGCAGGCTACAGGCTGCCACGCGACGCCGGGTGCACCTCCTGCTTCAAGTTCCTCATGCCGGGCTACTGCTGAGAGGGGAGGGGTGTAACTAAGGCAAATCACGCGGGCAAACTTCACCCATTAGTAACCCCCTCTCGGCACACACAAATAATTAGTAACCTACTCTCGGCAACCTGTGAGAACCTGCTGGATCCCACCTCTGACACCAGGATGTGCTTTGTCATCCACAGGTGGTTGGTGTGATGATCCTTTTGGCCACGACCACCACTAGATTTCAGCACTTTGGACAGGGCATTCTGCTAACTGCCTCCATTTGGGCTACGATATTCCGCCACTGATCACGTCCCTCCCCCATAAAGCAGGTAAGATGTACAGCCCAGCCTGAAGACCAAGAGGGACACCCTAAACCAAACCTTGCTGGGGAGGTTACCCCACATGGAGAAATCGCAGCGCTGGGCTGAACCGGGGATGCAAACAGTGAGTGAAGAAGAAGAAGAGTTTGGATTTATATCCCCCCTTTCTCTCCTGCAGGAGACTCAAAGGGGCTGACAATCTCCTTGCCCTTCCCCCCTCACAACAAACACCCTGTGAGGTGGGTGGGGCTGAGAGAGCTCCGAGAAGCTGTGACTAGCCCAAGGTCACCCAGCTGGCGTGTGTGGGAGTGTACAGGCTAATCTGAATTCCCCAGATAAGCCTCCACAACTCAAGCGGCAGAGCTGGGAATCAAACCTGGTTCCTCCAGATCAGAATGCACCTGCTCTTAGCCACTACGCCACTGCTGCTCTTCGAAGGCAGCCTGGCCTCTTTTCAGCCCCATCACTACAGGGGGCCAAGGGGGGCACCGCAAAGACCAAACAGGGGTGCCCAGCTCTGTACTGGAAAATTCCTGGAGATCTGGGAGAGAATTAAGGAACTCAAAGGTCAAGAAATTGCTGAAGGGACATCTAAACATAAAACCACTAAATATCAAAAACACAGACGTATTTATGAAAAATTGAAATCGTGTATACTTGTAAAAAGCCCATAATCGCCTATAACAGTGATGGAGTGATAAATTTAACAAACAAATAAATAAATAATAATAATAAGCCTTTATTTGGCATAACAATAATCATAACACAATAAAAAGCCTGAGATAAAAGGTACACAAATACAAAGGTTTAAGATAGAATATAAATTATTGATTGTGCATCACCTCCAGTAAAAATCGTGCTACCAATTCGCAAGTTTCATTGTCAGATATGTCCCGCTCGCCCCTTTATCAGCAGAGGCTTAATCTACTGGAGATCCCTGGGTCTCTTGATGACGCTGGGTACATCGGCCAGGGCTCACAGCCCTGGCACCGCCTGGTGGAACACATTCACCACTAAGACTGACTCTAAGGACCTTGGAGAGTTCAAGAGGGCCTGTAAACCTATATTATTGGCCACCGGGCCTTTGGAGAGTCCAGGCCGATAATGCCCCCCTTCTGCTAGTAGGGTCCCTAACATCATTGGGACCCTCCTCATTTTTGGAAGAGGGTATATGGGTCTCGGCCCTGCCAGAATGTACCTGTTTTAAGATTTTTATGTTTTTGTATGACTTTATATTGTTCACCGCCCTGAGCCCTCCGGGGATAGGGCGGTATAGCAAGTTTAATTAATAATAATAATAATAATAATAATAATAATAATAATAATAATAATAATAATAATAATAATAATAATAATAATAATAATAATAATAATAATAATTGTCCAGAAGGAAAGGGAGTCTACCTGATTCTCCCATTTCACTAGGTATCCTAGAAAGAATATTGGAATATTTTGATCTGACATTAGCAAATTTAGGGCAGCAAAGCAGTTGGTGTGCCAATATTTCAATTTGTTGTTCATCACAAGAGATATTCTTTTCGCTCGCTTCCTAAGTTGTCAACCTACCACGTTAGTCAAAGCTTTGAGGGGGAAAAAACATGGAAGCGAAAGCAAGTGTGAGGGCTCTTTCTGTATAGGGATGAATAAAAAACACACAAATAGGGAGCCATCCTGTTTTGATATAGGGGTATTGAAAGATGTAAGGGTGAACAAGTTTTCATAGCAGCCCTAATTAAATTAATCCATTCGCTTTCCAACAATTTTTGTTTTAACAGGTTGTAGGATTCTGAACTAGATAGCGGGAAAAGCGAGTCGAGAGATATACCAAGTGATTCAATCTTTCTTTCTATCAGAGAGAACCATGGATTAAATAAATAAATAAATAAAATGGAGTGTTGGAGGCCACCGAGCAGGTCGCCGCCGCCATTCCCCCTCTGCCCGAGGGAGAAGGCAGCCACCATCTTCCTGGGGCAGAGGGGGTTCACTGCTCACGCCAAGAGGGCTCCTCGCCACAAGCGAAAGCAGAGCGACGCCATAGAAGTCGCCGCCATCTCCCTCACAGAGGGGAATGGGTGGCGTGACCTGGCTTGGGGAGAGGGGATCTGAGCACCTCACAAGGCCCTCGGGCTGAGAGGCCTCGTGCAGGCCACCCTGTGGCACGTGTGCCATAGGTTCGCCATCATGGGCCTATAACCATGGTGGCGAACCTTTGGCACTCCAGATGTTGTGGACTACAATTCCCATCAGCTCCTCAAGCCAGCAGCAGTTAGGACATTCGAGCCATCAGCCCCCTGCCAGCATGGTCAATTGGCCATGCTGGCAGGGGCTGATGGGAATTGTAGTCCATAACATCTGGAGTGCCAAAGGTTTGCCCCCACTGGCCTATAAGGTAGGCTATTATGGGTATGGGCCTTTTACAAGTGCAGATTATTTTAATTTGTAATACATGTGTATGTGTTTTTGATCTCTAGCAGTTTTATACCTATAGGCCCCTTATTAAGTATTGATCAGTAAAGTTTATTGACTAGGCATCAAAGCACCCCACTGCTAAAGCTAGTTCTGACAAAGCTGGCATTCACAGTCCACTTTATTCCCCATAAAGAACACACACACCCATTCCCCCAAGAGTTTGTGAAAACCAGTCTTTGGAGCTGAGGCACCCCCAATATCAGTGGCAGATAGCAAGAGAGAGACCCACCTGGCTTCCTGCCCTATGAGATAATGGATGTAACACAGTTCCCATGGGACAGAAGTGTCAGGGGAAGCCTAGGTGTCTACAAGCGTGTGAAGCCATAATGTAAAGATCAAGGAAAGAATGCACAGATGAAAGTAGATACATATAGCAGGCTGGTTTCATATATCTTTATAGCAGCAGCAGTTTGTTTCTTTAAGCAGTTGCCCGATTCCGGGAATCCATCACAATCACCTAGACAGTATCCCCCTAACACAAATCAGAGCAGGCGGGGTCATGCAGCTCTAGGTCTGGGGCCTTACAGGGCCTGAGAGACCACGGAGATGCTTCACCTCTCTGCAGAAGGGCCCCGGCAGAGAAAGGACTGCACAGGATTGTAGTAATGGACTGTGGAGTGCGAGACCCCCTCTCTGTGTTGCGTACTCTCTGTGCTAGATAAAGGGGGGGGGATTCTGCTAGTCAATGCCGGAGAGGGAGAGCTGCTTGGGAGGCCTGCCTGGGTGTTTGTGCCCCACGCCTTCTCCCTGCCCCACCCTGGTCTTCCCCCCACGCTGTTCCAGAGGGTTTGCCCGGAGGGGGCCTTGACTTGCACAGATCTGGACAGGAGCATTTATGGGTCTGACTTCAAGCTGCTAAGTCACAAGTCTGGGAACACTGTGGCAGCTAATTTAAAATCTGTCATTCTCTGCGGGGATTATGGCTCTGTTATCAAGGGAGATGGCACCGCATGGGCACCGTGCCCTTGAAGGGAGACGGGTCGCAGCGGCAGGGCGGGAATGGAGCCAGGCTGAGCTCCAGCGGCCGATTCTGCCCAGGTGTATTTCCAGCCACGGGAGATGTTTGTTCCCTTCCTTTTATGCACGAGTTTTTAATTCCTCACCAAGGAAATGAGTTAGCCAGACTTTTCAACTGGAAAGCACAATCTAATCAGTCTAAGGATGCAGCCAGGTAGGCAGGCAGGCAGGTAGGTAGCTTCACAGGTAAGCCCTGGAAATGCCTCTTTCTGCAGTCAGAGTTGCGGAATGAATGTAGGACCCTCGTTTGCTGAAATGCTCAAATGGACACACGTAGGAGAGAAAGGGGGGATATAAATCCAAACTCTTCTTCTTCTAGTTGCGTCCGACGGAATCAGATTGTTGCTTCATCAAGGGCAGTTTGGTCTATTCCAGGGGTCGATTCCAGCTGCTAGACGATTTCCAATCGCGGGGTTCATCCTGTAAGCCGAGGGCCTGATGGATCGTTACTCATCATCTCTCATTAGGCTTGGCGTCAATAGGTTGGTCTGCACTCCCAGTGGCCAGAGGTTCATGGACTACAATTCCCATCATCCCCTGCCAGCATGGCCAATTGGACTGATGGGATTTGAAGTCCATGAACCTCTGGAGAGCTGCAGGTTGCAGACCCCATGGCCAATTGGCCATGCTGGCAGGGGATGATGGGAATTGTAGTCCATGAACATCTGGAGAGCCGCAGGTTGCAGACCCCTATTCAGACTAGGCGTGGCTCCCCCAGGTCTCAAGCGGAGGTCTTCCACATCCCCTCTGGTCTGGTCCTTTTTAACTGGAGAAGCTGCAGATTGAGGCTGGGTCCCTCTGCCTGCTAAGCAAGTGCTGTAACTACTGGGCCATTATGCCCCCTCCCGAAGGACCAAGTCCAGGCCATCTGCTGCAAGAGAGGCAAAGAGAGGATTGAAGCATTTGTTGTGAGGTGCTTGTCCCCCAGGGAAATTTCAGCAGGAGCTTTACCGCCCCCCCCCCCCCCCCCCCGCAAACTTTATGTCCTCGCCTCTGCAATATCTTCTTGAGGCCTGCAAAAGAAATTAACATCTAGTTAATGGTCAACGTGACATGCAGAGTGGAAAATTATTTCCCTAGCAGTGATTTCCCAAACATCCCCAGTGTTTTCTTGATGTGGACTCTTCAAAATAGCCCTGATTATGTAAACATCTTGATTCTGTACGCCGCCGACTCTCAGCTGCTTCGCTTCCAAAACCTCTTCTCGGCGCCTGCATCAAACACCCCTGGAAAAATACTTCTGAGCCCTTCAGGAAAACGGCCTCCCGGTTTACTGCAAATTGCATTCTCAAATAATGTGAAAAATCCAATGCATAATAATGCAAAGGCCTGTTTTCTCCCCTCTGCCCGCTGAATCTTTGGGTATTCGTTAGAGCAGGCCGAGCCCTTCCAGGTGCTGCAAGGCAGATATCCGCTCAGGGGTCCTGAACATGGTGCCCGTGGTGGGCACCATGGCGCTGCCAGCATCTTTTGCAGCCACCACCCTGGCCAGGCTTTTGAGTAGCCATTGCTGATTTGGTTGCCTGAACAGCAGAGGTGGGATCCAGCAGGTTCTCACAGCTTCCCGAGAGTGGTTTACTAATTATTTGTGTGTGTGCCGAGAGAGGGGTTACTAATGGGTGATTTTGCCACCACCCAGAAGGCGCGTGGACAGGGCAACGGCGGGGTTGGTCCAGCGGTGTCCTTGGGGTGGCCGGCCTGGTCCGTTATCTGCAGAGGGGTGGGCCCTTCCTTCCCCGGAGAGCACCGGCCATGTAGGGCCAGGGGGGGAAGAGGAGGGGTGTGAGGGTGGTTTTCTACCCCAATGTGACTAAATGGGTGCCGTATGTCTCCCTGGGCGCTATGCCCCTGCCTCTTCCACTAACATCTACTGATGATCCCCCCCCCCCCCGGGAGGGTTGCCAGTTCTGGGTCTGAAAATTCCTGAAGATCTGGGGGGAGGAGCAGACTTCTGAACGCCAGGATCTGCCAGCCCCTGAGAGAACCGGACTCCGAGGTTCAGAAACCGGCTGACTGACAGGATATTGTGAACAGCAGACAAGCGGTCTTGGGTGGAACAGAGTCTCGGGGCCTGATTCAGCGGAAGGTGGCTTCCTGTGTTCGTGAGAATGAAAAGGGACCTCCGCAAGATCTGGACCATGATTTTGCCTGTGAACGGAAGCCGGGAAGGCTGTTTGTTGAGGGCTCCTCCTCCCACTTGGCCAGAGAAGTCAGGTGTGGGGCTGCCCTCCGGCAGCAGGAGAATCCCACACGCATCAACCCAATTACACCAAGCGAGCAATGGGGAGAGGCTGTAGCAAATGGCTTTCAGCAAAGGTGTCAAACTCGTGGCCCTCCAGATGTTATGGACTACAGTTCCCATCATCCCCTGCCAGCATCGTGCTGGCAGGGGATGATGGGAACTGTAGTCCATAACATCTGGAGGGCCACGAGTTTGACACCTGTGACTTTGGGGATCTGCAGGAAGTCGCTTCTCGCTGGCCATGAAAGCTGCAATGCAGGAGTGTCAAATGTGCAGTCTGGGGGGGCGGATTTGATCCCTGGAGGGGGGGCTGATGGTGCCCATGAGCTAGCTGAGGGAACCTGATAGGGCAGTGGTGGCGGTTCACCTTGGCACTCCAGGATAAACATGGACTGGCTGGCCTCATCAGCCTCGCTGCCAGTATGGCCAATTGGCCATGTTGGCAGGGGCTGATGGGAATTGTCGTCCATAACACCTGGAGTGCCAAAGGTTCGCCACCACGGTGATAGGGGGTTGCCTCAGCAGGCCGGCTTGTGGGCTTGAAGAGCCCTCTTAAGGAAGTCACTCCACCCATTGCAGACTCCCTGGTCCAGGCACCCTGCCCCCCCCCCCCCGTGCCATTCTGGGGCCAGCCAAGGCAGTGATCCCCTCCATCCCCCAGGCCTGCCCCGGGTGGAAGCATTTCTCTCATCAGCCAGCCGATGGACAGGCTGGACAGCTGGTGAAAACAGCCTCCTTGGAACTGGGAGAGACCCTCCGCCGCTAAAGCACAGCAGACCGAGCAACGGACAGAGGGTGGATGTGGCCAGGGCTTCTCAGCAGAGGTGTTCCTCTCATTGGGCAAAGTGGGCAGTTGCCCTGGGCACTCGCCTTTGTGGGGCTTAAAACTGCAAGTTCGTTTGTGGGGATTTTTTTTATATTTTCTCAGTGTTTTTTCGTTTTTATCTGCAGAGGGTAGGATAGCAGCACCAATATTTCAGGGATTTTTTTCAGACTGTCCTGATAGCACACCAGGTTTAGTTAGGAGTCCAAAGTTATGGACTCCCAAAAGGGGTTTTCCCATCCCCATTGTTTCCAATGGGAGCTAATAGAGATGGGGTCTACACCTTTGAGGGTCCATAACTTCTGGACCCCTGAACCAAACTTCACCAAACCTGGGTGGTATCATCAGTAGCGTCTCACGAAGATACTCTGAAATTTTGGTGCTGCTATCTTAATAATTGCACCCATGACAGCAGGCCCCCCCCTGACCACAGGTCTTTCCCCAGATTTTCCTTTTAAATCCACCCCCTTCCTGCCAATGCTTGTTTTCTTTCTTTCTCAGGTTTTGCCCAGGGCTCCAGTTTGCCGAGGTACGCCAGTGCTTCTCGGGGCAAGGGGATGAGGCAGGCAGGATGGTCTCCCCTTCTCAGGAGGGGGGGGGGCCTCTTAAAGCCAGACTTTGGGGCACAGGCAGGATCGCCAACCCCTGGGAGGGGCCCGGAGGCCTCCCAGCATTGCCGCTGGCATCCAGGTGACCCCGGAGGTCAGTTTCTGTGGAGAAAACGGCAGCTTTGGAAGGTGGCTCCGCTGGCGTTCTACTCCACAGAGGCCCCTCCCTCCCTGCCCCAAACCCCGCCCACCCGAGACTCCACCCCCAAATCTCCAGGAATTTCCTAGCCTGCAGAAGGCAATGCTGCAAAGGGTCACTTCCTTAATGAGCCAGGACCCTTTGCTGAAGGTGACCTGAGCCGGCGTTCCCAGACTGCTAGTGGACCCCCTGCCTTCTCCTCGTCCTGGGAGCTTAGCTCCTCCCCCTCCCTCTTTTTCCCCTCCCCCCACGGCTGGGTGGGGGGCCAGCCCGCCCTTCAGGGCCCAGGGAGCCTCCTGGCTCTGCCTGTCTGATTGGGAAGGGCCATCTGTCTGCATTAATGGCATTATACAAACACCGATAACGCTCCTCCCGCTCCCGGTGGACAGGCAGGGTGAGCAACTGTTCACCTTCATCTTCCTGACATCCTATTAAACATTTGAGGCCTGCCAACACGTCTGCCTTAATCTTCCCCCTGGACCAAGCGTGCCCCCCCCCGCCCAACGCCGCTGCCCCCCCCCCCCGCGCTGCCAGCCTCTGCCAGGGATCATTTGTCTTCTGGGCTCTTCATCACCTTGACGCTCTGTGGGTAAAGCGTTTGGGATGGATCCAGCGGCTCCCCGGCTGTGGGGGTCGCTCCCTCCCTCGCTCCCACCTCCCGGTGTGGGCAGAACGGCTTCCCCGCCTCTTGCTGCATTTCCAGGTGTTGTCATTCTGAGAAGCGGATCTTTGTGGCTTGCAGGTGATGCTTCAACTGGTAGCGTTAAGGCTATAAGGCATAGGTGTCAAATTCGCGGCCCTCCAGATGTTATGGACTACAGTTCCCATCACCCCTGCCTGGCAGGGGATGATGGGAACTGTAGTCCATAACATCTGGAGGGCCGCGAATTTGACACCTGTGCTATAAGGCAACTCTTGCATTCAGGGCCTCAATCCGGCAGCTCGCCAGCAGAGGCAACGGCCTGGGGCTGCTCTGGCGGTGGCTGGAGGGGGGCAGTGAGAACCTGCAGATGGCGCCAGAGGCCCACCTGGATGTGCAAAGTGGTTGCAGCGTCAGGCAAGGACCTGAGAGGTCCAGGTTCAAATCCCCGCTCTGTCACAGAGGCTGGCGTTGGGCAAGTCCCCTTCTCAGTCAAACTACCTCACAGGGCTGCGGTGAAGATAAAATGGAGGATGGTGTGAGCCACTTTGGGTCCTCGTTGGAGAGAAAGGAAGTAAATAAATCCAAGATGCTAGCTTGACCTGGCTTGTCTGGCTGAGCAAACTGTCCCTCAGGGCCAGGGGGGCTTCTCACCCCCCCCTCCAGCTTGTGACCCAGCCCGGAGATCCACCTTGGCCACGCCAACCTTGGCAGTGGGTGCTCCAGAGGGGAAAGGCCACGAGGAACGGGGCAGAGGTGTGCCATGGATCTCCCCACCCCTTACTGGAGAGTGCCGGCAAGTCACAGCCAACCTAAGGTGGCCCCATGTAGGGTTTTCAAGGCAAAAGATGTCAGGTGGTTTGCCACCACCTGGTCCAAACAGCGACCCTGAACTTCCTCAGGGGTCTCCCTGCCAAGTGCTAGCCAGGGCCGCTCCTGCTTAGCTGCTGAGGTTTATTCCCGATCGGCCTGGCTTGGGGGCCACCCCATTCAGGCCATTCTGCCCAGCAGATTAAGAACATAAGAACCTAAGAACTAGCCTGCTGGATCAGACCAGAGTCCATCTAGTCCAGCTCTCTGCTACTCGCAGTGGCCCACCAGGTGCCTTTGGGAGCTCACAGGCAGGAGGTGAAAGCAATGGCCTTCTGCTGCTGCTGCTCCTGAGCACCTGGTCTGCTCAGGCATTTGCAATCTCCGATCAAGGAGGATCAAGATTGGTAGCCATAGATCGACTTCTCCTCCATAAATCTGTCCAAGCCCCTTTTAAAAGCTATCCAGATTAGTGGCCATCACCACCTCCTGTGGCAGCATATTCCAAACACCAATCACTCGTTGCGTGAAGAAGTGTTTCCTTTGATTAGTCCTAATTCTTCCCCCCAGCATTTTCAATGGATGCCCCCTGGTTCTAGTATTGTGAGGAAGAGAGAGAGATTCCACGGGTGCCCAGCAGCAACCGGTGCTGAGAAGGGACATTCAGCGGGGCGGCTGGGCAGGCGCTCTCCAGAGCCTCTCCCGTCACTCTACGAGTTGTGCCAAGAGCAGGAAAAATAGTTTTAAAACTATAATTAATCTCTCCTTCTAAACCCTTAAAGTGGTAATTAAAACAAATGCTCGTAACAAGGAGCTCCTTTCAATTTTCTGCGCTGTGCCAGAGTTAATTGCCTATAATGTCAGTTCAGAGATTCTGCTTGCTTGAAACAATCATCTCTCCCTCTGACACTGAGAAAGCGCTCGGCGGAAAAAGGGCTCGCGTTATTCATGAGTTGAAGAGAAGGGGGGGGTTACGCTGCTTGTTCACTGCTCAGCTGCTTGCCTGCAGCTGTCTCATCCGGCCTGGCCTCTGCCGAGCCCGCCTTGCAGGGCTGCGGTGAGGCAGGGGGCCCCTAGCAATAATCATGGCTCCCCTTATGTGAACTCCGCTCCTTCCTAATATGACTCCGGTCAGAGAGGAAAAACAGCCACGGCCTTTTTGATCCCGTCAAGACAGCTGCCTGCCACAGATCTCTGTGAGCCACCCTGAGCCCAACCTTCCTAGGGAGTGGGTGGGATGCAAATTAATAAATAAACGAAGGAAGCTGCTGTAACTTCTCTTCTGGCCTCAGTCAGGAAGGAGGGTAAATCAGCCACTGATTCCACTTGTTGCCTCGAGCGGCACAAATACCTGCAGATTTTGGGGGTGGGTCCTGAGGAGGGCAGGATTTGGGGAAAGGGGAGACTTAAAAGGGGAATAAATAACATCACTGATTTGGGAGTCTTACAGGCACCTTGTGAGGGCGGAGGGGCTGAGCTGCACAACTGTGAATAGTCCAAAGTGATCCAGCAGGCTTCATGTTGAGGAGCAGGGAGACTAATCCATTTCGCCAAGTTAGAGTCTGCTGCTCATGTGGAGGAGGGGGGAAACAAACCCAGTTCTGCAGATTAGAGTCCACCTGTTCAACCATGACGCTTCCTTTATACCATAGGTGTCAAACTCACAGCCCTCCAGATATTATGGACTACAGTTCCCATCATCCCCTGCCAACATTATGCTGGCAGGGGATGATGGGAACTGTAGTCCATAACATCTGGAGGGCCATGAGTTTGACACCTATGCTTTATACCCTGCCTTCTCCCACCATGGAGATCCAGAGCAGCTTACACTATTCTCCCCTTCTCACAACAACCCTGTGAGGTAGGTTAGGCTGAGGAAACGTCACCTAGCAAGCTCCCATGGCAAAGTGGGGACTGGAACTTGGGTCTTCCAGTTTGTAGAACAGGGGTCTGCAACCTGAGGCTCTCCAGATGTTCATGGACTACAATTCCCATCAGCCCCTGCCACCATGGCCTATTGGCCACCATGGTGGCAGGAGCTGATGGGAATTGTAGTCCAATTGGCCATGGTGGCAGGGGCTGATGGGAATTGTACTCCAATGGCCATGGTGGCAGGGGCTGATAAGAATTGTAGTCCAATTGGCCATGGTGGCAGGGGCTGATGGGAATTGTAGTCCATGAACATCTGGAGAGCCGCAGGTTGCAGACCCCTGTTGTAGACCGACATGGTAAGTGCAACACCACACTGGCTCTTTGCGGATTGCACAACACAGAGCAAGTATCTCAGACCGCCTGTCTCTCTTTTGCAATCTGTGTCACAGGAAGGAATAGGTGGAGTTCACAGAACCACGTGGACGTGTTACAGGGAACCGTGGCCCACACAGCCATTCTCTGGCCGTCTCCTCAGACTGTGACCTGCACGTAGCTGGCTGGTTTATGCTTCTCTTGGGATCTGTGACGTCAGCCACAGCACCTACTGGAGCACGCCACGTTATCCTAGGAGCGTGTGGAAGCCACAGAGGCGACGTGTCTCACGCGAGCAAATGCTGCCCCTCTTTCCTCAGGCCCCAAATACTTGATTTCAAGCAAAGCCTTCCCAAAACGTCTCAGTCTTGCCTCCAAAGGCCAAGAGCCCCTCATGCCATCGCCCAGAAGATCTGCTGCCCATCAAGGCAGGTGGGTCTCAGGTGGGTCCTCCTGCCCTTATATTGCTGGCACATATTATTATTATTTTATTAGATTTTTATACCGCCCCATCCCCGAAGGGCTCTGGGCGGTGTACAACATTTAAAATACAATATAATCAAATACACATTTAAAAGCAGCGATAAAATTCCCCAATGCATTTACCAAATATAAAACTCAAAGTTTAAATTTAAATTTAGATTCAAGATGTGAGGTGGACATAGAGTCAAAGAAAGACATCCTCGCACACTCCTACAGAGGGAAGGGGCTCAGAGGCCATCTACTTCAACCCCGTGCTCAATGTAGTAAATCCAATGTGAGAGCATTCCTAATGAACACTCTCCGCGATGCTAGTCTATTCAAAGCCTCTGGCAAAGAAGAGTTCTGCCCAAACTTAGGAAGTTCCTCCTAATGAGCCGAGAGGGGGTGGGAGGGTTTTTCAGCCGCCGGTGTGGGAGGGGGTCTTATTGGCACTGACCCCCTCTGTTTGCAGCCTGGGGGTCCACCTGGATTCGTCTCTTTCAATGGAGACCCAGGTGGCCCATGTAACCCGGGATGCGTTCTTCCATCTTCGTCAGGCCCGGCAGCTGGCCCCCTTCCTCTCCCGAATGGACTTAGCCACTGTGATCCATGCAATGGTCACCTCCAGGTTAGACTATTGCAACTCGCTCTACGCAGGCCTTCCCTTGCGGCTGATTCGGAAATTGAAACTGGTCCAGCAAGCAGCGGCTCGGCTGCTCACAGGAGGTGCCGTTAGAGATCACATCTTACCTGTGTTATACCGCTTGCACTGATTACCAGTGGAGTTCCAAGTCATCTTCAAGGTGTTGGTATTGACCTTTAAGGCCTTACATAGTCTGGGACCCTCGTACCTTCGGGACCGTCGGGCCCCATATGTCCCAACTCGGCCCCTGCGTTCAGCAGAGGCCAACTTGCTGGAGGTCCCTGGCCCCTCCATGATGCAGCTGGCTTCCACCAGGGCCAGGGCTTTTATGGCCCTGGCCCCTGCCTGGTGCAACGCTCTTCCTCCAGCTGTCCGGGCCCTGCGGGACCTTAAGGAGTTCCGCAGGGCCTGAAAGACTGAGCTGTTTCGCCGGGCTTTTGGGAAAGCCAGCCGCTGATGTGTGCTCCCCTTTAAACATCGAGGCCCCTGCTGTCCCTCCTTTAGGGGAATTTTAAATTACGGGACGCCATCTGTATTTTTATCTGTATTTTATTGTATTTATAATGGAAAGGTTATAATTTGAGCACTGCTTTTAAATTAAGGACCAGTACTGTAGGTATGGAATTATTATGGTTTATTGTTTATATTTCTGTTGTGAACTGCCCTGAGCCCTCTGGGGGAGGGCGGTATATAAACATAATAAATAAATAAATAAATAAATAAATAAATAAATAAATAAATAAATAAATAAATAAATAATGGTCAACCAAACCCAACTCTCCCTGTCACTAAAAGGCTGTATACCACCAGCACCTCGCCTGAATCTCAGTTTCTTCCAGCCCTCAGTCACTGGAGACTGGGACTACCAGCTTTGTGTATTGGGCAGCGGTGAAAAAGGCGAACTCCACGTTGTGAGTTGTGAGGAAAGGGATTGAGAACCAAACAGCCAACATCATAATTAATGCTCTTGTATAAAGCTATGCAGTGGAATACTGTGTACAGTCCTGGACATCTCAAAAAGGATACAGTCGAGCTGGGAAAAGGACAGCAGAGGGCAACCAAGATGGTTAGTGGACGACCTTTCCTGCGGGGGAAGGATGAAGGATCTGGGACTTTTTAGTTTACAAAAAAGACAATGGACATTTGTGAACTTTCCACGGGGTCGAGAAAGCGGAGAAAGAAAACTTTTGACTCGCATAATACTGGAGTTGTGGGACATCCACAATTGGACATCCACATTGGTAGGCAAGAGACATAGGGCAAACCAATGAAAATGCTACTCCAGCCAATGGGCAGTTCAATTCTGGAATTCACCACCAGTGGAAATAGTGACGGCCACTAGCTGGGACTCACCATGGCTTCAAACAACTCCTTCAGCAATGTATTGTCAAAGAAGAAGAAGAAGAGTTTGGATTTATATCCCCCCCTTTCTCTCCTGCAGGAGACTCAAAGGGGCTGACAATCTCCTTGCCCTTCCCCCCTCCCAACAAACACCCTGTGAGGTGGGTGGGGCTGAGAGAGCTTCGAGAAGCTGTGACTAGCCCAAGGTCACCCAGCTGGCGTGTGTGGGAGTGCCCAGGCTAATCTGAATTCCCCAGATAAGCCTCCACAGCTCAGGCGGCAGAGCGGGGAATCAAACCCGGTTCCTCCAGATTAGATACACGAGCTCTTAACCTCCTACGCCACAAGCTCTTAACCTCCTACGCCACAGCTTTCATTGCTGGAATCACTAGGGTGTTGGTTTTTCACTAGGCTATATGGCCACGTTTCAGTAGCATGCCACACACAACCCAGAAAACCCACAACGCTCTAACTCCTACACAACTGGAGGGCTGGAAGGACAGGCCCTGATTGTCTCCCCTTTGCCCGAGAGAGTCCCTTCAGACCTGGGCAGGATATCAAGAGCAGCAGCAGCACACACACCACACAGACACACACAAGGGAGAAGGCTGGGGAAAGGGGAATAGGAAACTGAGGCTCCCCTCGGGCATCCAGAGGTGCTACCAGAGCGTTCTGGTTTGAGAAAGCTCCCCTACGGCGAATGATGCTGAGTGACGACGCAGAACATCTGGCACCCACGCAGCCAACCACTTCGCACCAGCGTTCACACTCGCTTCCGCATAACAAACAGAGCTCAAGTCTCCAAAAACAAATCTCTCTTTATTTTTTTAAAGATAACACCTTTATTATTAGTATCCTTTATTATTATTACTGTTAGATAATTTATAATTTAATATTTTCATCATCATTATTATTATTTATGCAGAGATGAACAGATTTCCCCCCTTGATCACGAGAGCAAACAGTTTCGCTGTTTTTTTAAAATGTTAATGGAGTCCTGATTGGAAAATAGGTTTTGTTGTGGGTTTTCTCTTCCTTCGCTTTGTGTATGTGTTTGTGTGTGTGTGTCGTACTCTAAAACGTCGCAACAGGCAAGATCTCCTCATCCTACACAAAGGAAAGGGTTGAGTTCAGAATCTTAGCTGCGGCTGGACGCTCCGGCCTCGGTCCGTTTCTTGTGGTCTCCATGACGGTTCCCTGGGTGGGTGGGCGAGGTGGTGGGCGGGCGGGCGGGCGGGCTGGGGAGAAGTCGGATGCAGGGGCGGACAGCTCTTCTCTCAGCTATGTGGAGTCCTGGTTGACAACTTTGCCACCGTTCATGGTGGGCGTCCCCGAGCTTTTCCTGGAACGTCCCTGCTTCTCTCCGATTTCATGCAGCGAAGGCTCTCTGTACATGCACACTGTCAGGAAACAAGAGCAGCAGCCATTAAACTGGAAAAGCACACAACTGCCACAGTCCCAATCTGGATTCAAGCCATTAACCACTCCTTGAATTCTCTTCAATCCAAATTTTTTCGCAAGATAACTGGACTCCCAAAATTGCGTGCCCTATGCAGCTCTTTGTCTGGAGTTAGGTCAAAACTCCTTGGAATCAGCCGCTTGGCTGAGGACTTTTAGATTCTGGCTGCGAATTCACTTTCTCTCAGACTGTAATTCCCTGGTCCACCGTCTGCTCTCTGACACCCATTCGAACCCCTGGTTTTCCATAATTGAAGAAAAAAATGGCCTCTATTGGACTGTCAGTGGATTCACTTTGCCCTTTGTCCTATTCAGAAGCTTATAGGAAATTAAAAGGTCAACTATTGGATAGAGAGTTCTCTACCCTAATCACCGCAGCCAAGAAAATGTGCTCCCCTCTGTATTTTTCTCTCCCATTTGAACGGGGCCACTTGGCACACTGCCTGAATTGCTTAATAAACCCTGTTCAAAGGAGAGGCATAATGCTTGCCAGGTTTAATGTTATGCCTTCTGCCTTGTTACATGGCAGATTTAATAAGCAAGAAAAGGCTAAAAGATTGTGCCCGTGTAACGATGACTCAGTTGAATCTCTGGCCCACCAATTACTACACTGTCTCAGATTCAAGGAAATCAGATCCAAGTGTGTGAATCTTACTCCTTTACATTTACCCCATCTCCCCGATTTAATTAGATTACACTACTTGTTGGACAACCCTGATCCTTCTCTCTGTATGATAGTGGCAGGCTTTCTCCTGGAAATTACTAAACGCCAGTAGATTTCCTTCGACCTGTATTGTATATGCTTTTAAATCTGTTTTTTATTACTGTTGTACTGTTGTCTATGCCAATAAAGGTTTGCTTCTGTAAAACTGCCACAGAGAAAGCGGAGCCTAGAGCAGTGATGGCGAACCTTTTTGAGACCGAGTGCCCAAACTGCAACCCAAAACCCACTTATTTATCGCAAAGTGCCAACACGGCAATTTCACCTGAATACTGAGGTTTTAGTGTAGAAAAAATGGACGGCTCTGACCTGCACCTTTCTAGCATCTCCACCTCCTCTGACTTTGCCCCCACTTCGGGCAACAGCCGTCCCGGAGCACCGGCACCAGGTCCGCAGTCAAGTTCTCCTTGCTTGCTGTGGTGCGTGCATGTCGTGCCCAGTTGCCCAGACAAGCCTAGATGTGTGTGGGGGATGACTTTCTGCCCCCCCACATGATAAACTCTGTGCATGGGTCCCCTCAGAGAGGGCTCTGAGTGCCACCTCTGGCACGCGTGCCATGGGTTCGCCACCACTGGCCTAGAGCTAGAACAGAAATGACTAGGAAGCCCAGACAGCCTTGGCTAGGTAGGCCACAGGCCTGGCTCAAGAGAAAGGGGTTTGCAAAATATTTTTTTTCCAGCAAATGTGAGCTTGTATTGTTGAAGGCTTTCACGGCCAGAATCATGGGGGTGTTGTGGGTTTTCCAGGCTGTCTGGCCGTGTTCCAGTAGCATTTTCTCCTGACGTTTCGCCTGCATCTGTGGCTGGCATCTTCAGGAGAAATCAGGAGAAAATGCTACTGGAACACGGCCATACAGCCTGGAAACCCCACAACACCCCAAATGTGAACTGATTCACATATATCCGCTGGGCAGCCACTGACATCCCTTACTATAAATGGTACCTATTTATTGAAAGGAGCACAGAATTTAGCAAGCTGGTATGATGGCCAGAGAAATAAATCAGCAGGAATTAAGAATCTAGTTTACAAGAGAATAAGCTGAATTTCACAAGGAAAAAACCCACATGGATTCAAAAAACAGGGATTAGGATTCTGAAATTTTTGTCTGAACTTTCTCATCAGATCCCCAGGAAGCATAACTCTACCAGCCTCCGAGTTTGGAATACAACCCCAAAGCTCTTCAAATCCCCCCCCCCCCCCCGCCACCCCCAGCAAGAACCTTACCTTGCGCGCATTATCATTTTCCAGATAATAACAACACTATCCACCTCCCAGAGTGCCTAAAGCAAAGAAGTTGTGCCCAAAGTTGTGCTCTATGATCCAGTCAAGGCAATGGGTTGATCCAGGGGGAAATCGAGCAAACTTTATAGTTGGCTCTAGGAAGTGAGACAAGCTGGAGGGGATAGTAGAAAGTGACTCCCCCCACCCAAGGTTATTAGCCCATTTTACCTTGGAGTACCCCTTCTGGATCTCAGCTAAGAGAGATGCAGATTCAGCCTGCAAAGCAATAATTGGAGTCATGGCTGAATCATTTAAGCATGACCCTGAGCATATGCAGAGTGCGTTTCTCAAGGAAATGCTACCTGGCAAGATATGGTTCCTAAGGAAATGTGAGCTCCAGCACATGTTCATAAAATGGCCCCTAAACATAAGTGTGGCAGGTGGGGCTGAGAGAGTTCTGAGAGAACTGTGACTGGCTCAAGGCCAACCAGCAGGCTTCATGTGTAAGAGTGGAGAATCAAACCTGTTTCTCCAGATTAGAGTCCGCTGGCATGATGGGGGGCGGGGGGGGGCAGTTTCCAGTAAAGAGTGTATGATCTGAGAGGGAATAATCAGGGCTTCTGACAGGGTCACAGAGAACACCCCCCACCCACCCCAGCATCTGTTGCAATCTTGCAAGGGAAGCCCATTCCCACTCTCTCAGAAGTATCTCCTCCTCCTCCTCTTCTTCTTCTTCTTCGAGGTTAAGAGCTTGTGTATCTTATCTGGAGGAACCGGGTTTGATTCCCAGCTCTGCCACTTGAGCTGTGGAGGCTTATCTGGGGAATTCAGATTAGCCTGTGCACTCGCACACACGCCAGCTGGGTGACCTTGGGCTAGTCACAGCTTCTCGGAGCTCTCTCAGCCCCACCCACCTCACAGGGTGTTTGTTGGGAGGGGGGAAGGGCAAGGAGATTGTCAGCCCCTTTGAGTCTCCTGCAGGAGAGAAAGGGGGGATATAAATCCAAACTCTTCTTCTTCCTCTTCCTCTTCCTCTTCTTCTTCTTGAAAAGGGATGTTGGGAAGGGTGATATTTACCATTCCAGAAGAGGTCCAAGGAGAGCGAGAGAAAAGCGGTCAGCACGTCTCACAGGAAAAAGAGAGCAGGCTCAAGGAGGAAATCCAAAGCGCCATGATTTGGCGGGGGGAAGGTGGGTGCTAATTATAAGAAAGAATGACTTTCTGGCAGGGATAAGAGGGGCAGTCTTCCTGGGGAAAACGAGAGTTATGTTTCCAGGCCCGGACAATGCTGTGGAAAATGATTTGATGGGGTTTAAAGGTGGGATTGCCCAGGCCTTAATGAGCTCTGGGCAGTGCTAATGAAATCAAAACGGGGCCACTCCAAGTCTTGATACCCTTGGACTGTTAAAACAAAGAAACTCTGGAGGGTTGATGACTCTGAGCAGTTGGCCAGGAAGTGTGTTTGTTCACTGCGGCCACAGAAATATTTGCAACCAGATGGAAAACAGAGAGCGGCCCTGAACGAGAAAACTGGGAAGAAGAAAGAAAGGAGAGATTCTGCCACAACAGCCAAGTTAACTCGTCCTGTCAACAGGAGGCCAAAACAGGAGTTTGATGAGAAAAGAAAACTATTTTTTATGTATTGTGCTAAAAAAAAATCATGTTTTGCTGTAATAATTTTGGCATATCTTGTTGATTACAAAATTTAATGGCTAGATGTTTTCCCCCACGTGAATATACATGTACTTAATATATTTGGTTATTAGTAAAGCAATGGTATTTAAGTAAGAGAAAGTAAGACTTCCCTGAATTAACATTTTTAATTACAGTATTTAATTACAGAGCTTTTAAACACCAGCGCCACTCATGAAGCTGGTCACACTCTGGATCTGGTTTTTGGGGCAGGAGTGAATATGGTCGTATCCTCTGTTAGCAGAGTGCCATGGTCCGACCATTTTGCCCTGAAGGTTCGGATGGCCTCGCCGCCCCAACCCTGTCTAGGCGATGGACTTATTTCTGTCCGCCCGCGAAGACTTATGGAACCGGATAGGTTCCTGAATGCTCTGCGGGATCCTGAGCCTCCTGGCACCCTCGATGAGCAGGTGTCAGACTGGAATTCCAGGCTTTCCAATGCCATCGAGGAGATTGCTCCAGGCGCCCTCTGCGCCCCCGTTCACGGCGTGCCCCTTGGTATACCGAGGAGCTGCGCATAAATGAAACGTGGGAACTCAGGACGGGCTAGAGCGAAGTGTGGAGGAAATTCGCGACTTAAGTGGGCGCAAAACAACTTATAGTGGGGACGCTTATGAAAGCCTAAGTGAGTTGATGCTTAACAATCGGAGGGCTAAGAATGCTCATTTCTCATCCCTCCCTCAAGATCTGCTAGCTCTCGCCTCATTAACAACTATTTCTCGATCGCTCGATCCCTCACCTCTGGGTGGTGGAGGGGTCTACAAATTCCCCAATTGGCTATTGGCCGCGCAGGCATTCCAGAGCTTTTTTTTTGTAGATAAAGTCGCACCTCACTCTCGACCTCTCCGGACCACAATTGATACAGTAAAGGAACTTCTCGAGGCTCCTCTTCGCCGCCTTTGGGTCCAAGTTTGGACCGGTTTTCCCTACTCTGCGAGTCCTGGATGTTGACAGGGCCCTAGCTGGCTGTTAGACCTATCTACCTGTCCTTCTGATCCGTGCCCCTCCATGGCTGATAAAAGCTTGCCGGAGGAGTTAATGCACCCCACCTGTTGAATATAGTCAACTGGGTTCCCTTTGAGCAAGGAGTGTTTCCGGGTGGGTTGGAAGGGAGGCAGTGGTCCGCCCCACCCTTAAAAAAGACCATCTTTAGATCCTGGTGATCTGGCCACCATTACCGTCCCGTTCTCGGAACTCTGTCGCTCCTGGGGAAGGTAATTGAGAGAGTGGTGTTGGAGCAGCTTCAGGGTTTCCTGGAGGACGATCGGGTGCCTCGACATCCCCTTCCAGTCCGGGTTTCCGTGTTGGGCATGGGACGGAGACCGGCCTCATCGCTATCACAGATATGCTCCTCGCGATGCAGCCAGACCAAGCAGCGGATCGGCGCTGCTTGTGTTACTTCTGATCTCACAGCAGCGCTTGATGTGGCCGATCACGCACCTTTTGATCCACCGGCCTGGCAGCCTCCTGGAGTGCGGGCATCGTCCCTTCAATGGATTGCCTCGCTCCTCCAGGGTCGGGGTCAGCAGGTGTGGTGCGGGACCCAGTGCCCCAAAGGGCTCCACTTAGTTGTGGGGTCTCCCCAGGGGCCTTACTCTCCCCCCGCTTTATTTAATATCTACATGGCGCACCCCTTTGCTCAGCTGGTGCGGGAGCTTTGGGCTGGTTTGTCACCAATATGCGGATGACACCCAGCTCATTCTGTTGGATGGAGAGGGGGGCGGCCTCTGCCCCCGCAAGCCTCTACAGCATTGTTTGGAGTTGGTCGCTGGTTGGTTGGAGGCAGAGTAGGTTAAAACTTAATCCAACAAAGACGGGAGGTCCTTCCTGGCTGGGCCGGGAGAGACCGAGGGAACTTTCAGCCGCCTATCTTGGAAGGGGTCGCTTGGCCCTCGACATCCTGGCTCCGGTGAGTCTGGGGGTCCGCCTTCTGACTCTGCCTTGTCAATGGAGAGCCAGGGTGACCCATGTAACCCAGGGTTGCGTTTTTTCATCTTCGCCAGTAGCGCCGGGGCGGTTGGCTCCCTATCTCCCGGCCCTACCTGGCCACTGTGATCCATGCGACGGGTCACCTCGAGGTTGGATTACTGTAACCTCGCCAGCTTATCGCTGGCCTCTCCCTGCGCATTGATCCTCGAAGTTGAAGCTGGTCCAGAATGCAGCTGCAACGGCTTCTGGCAGGTGGTGATTATTTCGACCATAATACACCCCTGTGCTATGCCGCCTGCATCTGGCTCCCAGTGAGTTCCGGATCGCCTCTCAAGGTGTTGGTAATAACCCTTTAAGGCCTTACGCTGGCATGGGGCCCTCTATACCTACGTGGGACCAAGCATCAATTCCCTTATGTCCCACACATAGGCCACTACGCCTCAGCGGTGGCAGAACTGCTGGTGACCCCTAGCCCCGCTGACGATGCTAAGTTGGAGCCCGGACCCGGGCCAGGGCCTTTACGGCTTCTGGCCCCTGCCTGGTGGGAATGCCTCTACCTCCATCAGTTCAGGCTCTGCGGGACCTTGGGGAGTTCCGCAGGGCCTGCAAAACAGAGCTATTCCACCGGGCCTCTTTGGAGAGGCTGGCTGGCGGGCTCTTTTTACTGCCCCCCCACTGACCGAGGCTGCCGGATCTAAACTGAGGCTGCCAATTTTTCATCTTCTGCCAACTTGGTCGGGCCCACTGCTGATTCCACCTGGGCCCGCCTGTTCCCTCCCTCTCTTCCTTTTCTTTATTATTTATCTTTTCCCTCTCCTTTAGCCTTGGGATTGGGCGCCTGTTTTAAACTGTTTTAAACTGTTTAGACTGTCTACATGGTTTGAACCGTTTGAAGTGTTTGAACAGTTATACTGTTGAGCTGTTTTAAATTATGTATGATTGCTGCTGGAATTTTAAATGTGTTAAGTTATATTGTTTTGAGCTACTGTTGGAAAACAGCCATGTTGGGAGCCGCCTCGAGCCCCCTGGGGAAGAGGCGGCCTAAAAGTCTAAAATATAAATAAATAAATAAATAAATATGCATTGTGTAAATTTTTTTGTTTTCCTTTTTTGTACCCCGTTTTGATGTTTTCTGTCTTCTTGATATTTTACATAGAGAAAATAATGTTTAAAAAATTGTTTAAACATAGCTGGGCAGGAGGTTACTGAGATTAATGTATTGTGTATTGTTGAAGGCTTCTGTATGGTCGAAGCCTTTCATGGTTGGATTCAACTGGTTGTGGTGGGTTTTGCGGGCTGTGTGGCCGTGGTCTGGTGGATCTTGTTCCTAGTGTTTTGCCTGCATCTGTAGCTGGCATCTTCAGAGGTGTATCATAGAGGGAAGTCTGTTACACACTGTGTCCAGTGAGAAGGGAATGTTTAGTGGGGTATACATCGTCCATGTGCCAGGGTGGGGAACCAATCAGTGAGTGTTTGGGTGGAACTTGTTATGCAAAGATGTGGTTGATAGTATTGTATTGTGGGTGGGGTTTATCAGTCCAGGGAGTGATTCACATTTTCACGCCCGGCAGCAGCAGCAGTATTGGTGAATGCAAATCCTGTGTTTGGGTGGAGTCCGTTGTTCATGAATTTAGCATGCCCTTGGGGTGTTTTTAAGTACTGAGATTACTGAGATTAAGTTGAAGTTTTGGGGAAAGGGGTGCAGAGCAATCCGGCAGGTTTGCTGATGAGACAAAGGTGTGGACATTGGCAAGTCCTATGTGAAGCCTGACCCAGGTGCACAGTCTCAGGGCAGGGCTGTTGTTAAACAGACTGAAGCAGCTGTGGGCAGTGGTGGGATCCAAAAATTTTAGTAACAGGTTCCCATGGTGGTGGGATTCAAACTGTGGCGTAGCACAATGGGGCTGGGCAGGGCACGACGGGGCGTGGCCGGGCATTCCTGGGCGGGGCTGTGACAAGGACACAGCCACTGCGCCAGTTCTTGGGCAGGAAACAAATGCACGCAGGCGCAGGCTGCCACACACGCTGGTGCACCTCCTGCTAGACTGCTCCAAGCAGGGGCGTAATGAGGCAGCCCTGGGCAAACTGTAGACCTGGGCAAAACCTGAGTTGGATGCCCCCCCCCCCATGGGCGGCCACTCCACCATGACCAAACTTTTTTTGCACCAGGACATTGGTGCCAGCAGGGGATGCATTTTTAGACATATCAGCACCAATATTGCAGCATATCATCAGGAGACTGTCCTTATGCTACTCCCCAAGTTTGGTGAGGTTTGGTTCAAGGAGTCCAAAGTTATGGACTCCCAAAGGGGGTGCCCCATCCCCCATTGTTTCCAATGGGAGCTAATAGGAGATGGGGTTACCAGTTTGAGGGTCTGCTATAACTTTGGCCCCTGGAACCAAACTGCACCAAACTTGGGAGTGCCATCATCTCCAGATGTGATACCCCTTCGGGAAATTTTGCGTGCCGCATACATCTGCACAAAATGCACCCCTGCAGGAAGCCATCCCAGAAATTTTGCCCAAGAATCTTTGTTCTGCATTGAGTTTTCTGCATTGATGTCACCGGGGGTTGCAGGCTGTGGGGCACATTTCTGAAGGCACAGTCTCAAAACTTTCAGGGTCTCATCAGTGAGACTGCCCTAATGATACTTCCCAAGTTTGCGTGCGTCGCTAGCTCCAGGGTAGGGGAACCTCCAGGGCTCGGGAGAGCCAGCATGCGGCTCTTTCTGTTCTTGCACTCGCGGCTCCATGAGCCGAAAGTCTGCCTGCCCCATCCTGTGCCCTCGGGCCTGCAGGCAGCAGGGCAGGCGCATCTAACTGCCCATGCTGGCTGGCTGGGCCACCGCTGTGGGCTTCCCCTCTCACCCGCTTCCCCATCGGAGCTGGGCGGGCGCTTTCCCCAGCAGCCGCCGAGGCTGAGCCAGCTGGTTTATCCTTGACCACCCTGCAGGCAGCAGGGTGGGCGCACTCAAATCGCCCGTGGCTGGCTGGGCCGCACCGCAGGCTTCCCCTCTCACCCGCCCCGTTTGAGCGGGGCGGGCTCTTTCCTCCGGGGTGGTCGGGCGAGGGCTGCTGCTGGTTCTGACCTTGCCTCGCCCTGCAGGCAGGCAGCCGGACGGATCCATGCGCTTCTCAGAATGAGCAGAGTAAAAGGTAAAAAAACCCAATATATACAGTGTTATCTTCATTTTAAATGTCAAAAATTATTTGCGGCTCCAAGTGTTTCTTTTCCCGTGGAAAACAGGTCCAAATGGCTCTTTGAGTGGTAAAGGTTCCCTACCCCTGCGCTAGCCTAAAAACTGCGCCCCCTGCAGGCCAAAAATGGAAAACCACTAAAATACCCAAAAACGAACTCAGCATTTTGATGCCCCCCACAAGCTGATGCCCTGGGCAGCTGCCCACCTTGCCCTATGGGCATTACGCCAGTGGCTCCAAGTTCTGCGCGCTACTGCTGAGAGGAGGGGCAGAACTAAGGCCAAAATCACGGGGCAAAATCACCCATTAGTAACCCCCTCTCGGCACACACAAATAATGAGTAACCTACTCTCGGGAACCTGTGAGAACCTGCTGGATCCCACCTCTGGCTGTGGGGTTAAATTGGTAGGGGAAAGAACAATGTTAGGTGTCAGGCAGACCCCCTTGATAGCAAACCCTTGAATTAACACAGGCATCCGCCTTACCCGTGCTCGGCTCCATGAGGCTGGGCCGTACATGCCACCAAGATCCTAACTGGTGGGGCACTCAGCTGACCCCAGCAGAAATGGCCCCCCTGCCTGGCTGCAAGCTTGCCTGGGTATCAGCTGGTTTTTGCCAGGCGTCCAGAAACTTAGTGGTGCATGCCAGTCCAAAGCACACACATCTTTCTTCTTCCTCCCTGCTGCTGGCAGGATTACACAGGGCTCTTAGACAGGCTCCGTGTTCTGGGGCACGTGGGGCCCACTGCTTCACCCTGGCGGAGGGCTTGCCAGTCGTGGGCAACCGTGCCAAGCGTCTCCCTCAACCTCTGTGCTCCGGCTAGTTGTGTGACTCAGCCCTCGGAGGTACGATTGCATCTCCGCACATCTTGCTTTTGCTCTGCCAATCTGCCGCTCTGTACAGCACATCAGAAACGTAAATGTGGCCAGGGCATATGGCGGCCCGGCCTCCTTTCGCTCTTTGTGGTTCACTGGGGTTTTGAACGGAACAGTTTGAACAGTTTAATTAGATTATTTTATGCAAAGGCAGCCTCTGGATCAAACGAAGGGAGAGAAATTCAAATAGTGGTTTTTTTAAAAAGTGTGATTCACTATTGCCTTTGCTGTCGGAGCATGGAACACCTTGACTACAATTTGAGCAGCACAGTCAGAGAACTTCGCCGCTTTCTTCTCTCTGGGTTCCTCTCAGCTGAGATATCGCTTTATTTCATGTGGCGCTTTAACAGCAAAACTCCTCTTTGGTTAGGGGCAAGAAATATTCCCTGTCCAGAAGGATACACATTTCATTGCCAGCACCCAAGGATTCCCCCTGGCACCCAGGGTCTGGAAACTGCATTCTCATTTGGAAAATTATTTATTTGAGAAAGCCTTTACTCTAAGGCAGTGGTGGCGAACCTTTGGCACTCCAGATGTTATGGACTACAATTCCCATCATCCCCTGCCAGCATGGTCAATTATAGGGGCTGATGGGAACTGTAGTCCATAACATCTGGAGTGCCAAAGGTTCGCCACCACTGCTCTAAGGCCCGTTCCGCACACGCAAAATAATGCATTTTCAAACCACTTTCACAACTGTTTGCAAGTGGATTTGGCTATTCCGCACAGCTTTAAAGAGCACTGAAAGCAGTTTGAAAGTGCATTATTCTGCATGTGCGGAATAAGCCTAAGAAGGAGTGACGTTTCAGTCCCCAAAGACTGATATCCGAACGGATGACTGGAGAGGTTGAAGATTCAGCATAATACCTGTCAAGCCCCAGATCTGAGACTTTCACTGGGTGCCAGGCTACAATACCTTCCCGGTGCCAACATCTTTGAAAAAAAATTGCTCCTGCGGTTATAATGTCAGGTCTACTACTCCCCATTAAGAAGAACAATCCATTATTCACTGATTTGTCCTCCTTTGATTGCTCGGCCCTGCTCAAAACAAAGTAGGGCCATCACAAAACCCATATCCTAGAGCAGTGATGGCGAACCTTTTCGAGACCGAGTGCCCAAATTGCAACCCAAAACCCACTTATTTATCGCAAAGTGCCATCATGGCAATTTAACCTGAATACTGAAGTTTTCGTTTAGACAAAACGGTTGGCTCCGAGGTGTGCGTTACTCGGGAGTAAGCTTGGTGGTAGTCGGTGGCTCTGCTTTGAAGCAACCGTGCAACTCTTCCAACGGGTGAATCACAACCCTAGGAGGGTTTACTCAGAAGCAAGCCCCATTGCCAGCAACCGAGCTTACTCCCAGGTAAAGGATCATGCTTTAGTTCTTCCCATGAAAATCAGTGGGGTTTAACAGCGCTTATCAGGTTACCCACACTGCTTCCCCAAAACTTGGTCTTAGGTTTAATGCTAATAATCGAGCCCAAAGGCCTAGGCCAGTCTAGATGTGTGTGTGTGTGGGAGGTGACTCTGTTTGTGTGTGCCCACAGAGAGGGCTCTGAGTGCCACCTCTGGCACCCGTGCAATAGGTTCGCCACCACTGTCCTAGAGACTGTGGTTTGGATCAGCCCCAAGGATCTGCCAGGGCACCAAGGTTTGCAGGCTCACAATTTCTGGCTGTTTTGTTTTACGGCAAAAATTAGGCAAGTGAGAAATCAACCACTGACCAGTGGGCAAAGTGATCCATCCAGATGCCCTTTCCCCATAATTTTAAGCAGTATAGCAACCCGGAGTTCATAGTCTACAACTATCAGTTCCCCTGCCAGCATGGCCAAATTGGCCATGCTGGCAGGGGCTGATGGGATTTGTAGCCCATGAACATCTGGAGAGCCGCAGGTTGCAGACCTCTGTACCTAGCTAGCTAACTGGCATGATTTGGGCAAGGGGGGCGTCCAATAAAGAGTGTATGACCTGAGAGGGGTACACCAGGACCTCTTGCTGGGTCACAGGCAGCCGCATACTCACCTTTGCTCCGGCCATCCCCATCCCCATCCCCAAATCCAAACCAAACCCTGCCCCCTCCTCCCACCCACCCACCCACCCCGCCATGCAGAGAAGGCCCCTCTTCCTACCTTCTATGGGTTTGGGTACAAAATGTGAGGATGGTTTGGTCTTTTTCACCCGGTTCCCCTTCATGATCTGCCCTTCTTTATTGAGTCCCAAGAACCAGGCTCTCCCCGATTCCTGCTGCCGGTACAGCGTAGAGGAATATATAACATAGTAGTTTTCGAAGACGGACTCCTTAAATTTGCACTCTGGTGTGAAGATATCCTGCAGGGAGCCGGAGAGAAAAACAGAACAGAATTATTTTCATTTAGAGCCATTTATGTTTGTTTAGACTGAGTCTTACTTTTTCTCCTGGATCCAAGGCAGACGGCAAGCCTGATAGAGACTTTTCAGTCACTCGGTAAACGGATTATGAAACACAATAACTATCAGGCGATCTGTGAGCAAATTACAGGATATAGCATTTGAACTGAACAACAAAGATGGTTAGTAAATAAATAATGCAGTTGGGCCGGGATTGCAGAACAGGCAAGGAGCCCAGAACAAAAGCAGGCAAAGGCAACAAGACGAGCAAGGCAGGACAAATTATACCTAACCCCCCCCAAAAGTCCCCCCCACGAGTTGATCCATTAAGCCTCAGCTTTGCTCTTGCTACAAGAATGCCCTGCTGAACAATTTTGTTTTGCACATGTTGTGGAACAACAGAAGAGGGAGGGTCCTTCCAATAGCCTTTGGTAGGCTGTTCCACAGTGTGGGAACCAATGGAGAGAATGCACCTGAATGGCAGTTGCCAGTGAAGAAGGAGAAGAAGGACAAGGAGAAGAAGGACAAGGAGGAGAAGGAGGAGGAGGAGGAGAAGGAGGAGGAGGAGAAGAAGATGAAGGAGGAGGAGAAGGAGAAGAGGAGAAGGAGAAGCAGGAGAAGAAGGACAAGGAGAAGAAGGACAAGGAGGAGAAGGAGGAGAAGGAGAAGAAGGAGGAGGAGGAGGACGAGAAGAAGAAGGACGAGAAGGAGGAGGAGGAGAAGGAGGAGAAGAAGAAGGACGAGAAGGAGGAGGAGGAGAAGATGAAGGAGGAGGAGGAGGAGGAGGAGGACGAGAAGGACAAGGAGAAGAAGGAGGAGGAGAAGGAGAAGAAGGAGGAGGAGGAGGAGGACGAGAAGGAGGAGGAGGAGAAGAAGATGAAGGAGGAGGAGAAGGAGAAGAAGGAGGAGGAGGAGGACGAGAAGAAGAAGGACGAGAAGGAGGAGGAGGAGAAGGAGGAGAAGAAGAAGGACGAGAAGGAGGAGGAGAAGAAGATGAAGGAGGAGGAGGAGGAGAAGAGGAGGAGGAGAAGAAGGAGGAGGAGAAGGAGGACGAGAAGGAGGAGGAGGACGAGAAGGAGGAGGAGAAGAAGATGAAGGAGGAGGAGGAGAAGAGGAGGAAAAGGAGAAGAAGGACAAGGAGAAGAAGAACAAGGAGAAGAAGGAGGAGGAGGAGAAGGAGGAGGAGGAGGAGGAGAAGATGAAGGATGAGAAGGAGGAGGAGGAGGAGAAAAAGATGAAAGAGGAGGATGAGAAGAAGAGGAGGAGGAGGAGGAGAAGAAGGAGGAGGTGGAGGCTGCCTGCTTGTCTGTGTGAACTAAGGCAAGCAGGAAGCATTCAATCCCTATCATCTTCTGTCCACCATTATGGTGGATTCTCTAACAGGCGTCCACCATGCGATGGGGGATTCTCCACTGCACAGTTTGCACAGAAACACAGTATTCCCTTTGTGAACTGTGCCACCTCCTGCCACCGAGATCTCGGTGATCCTGGCTGGCCCTTGCACCCGCCGTGTAAACGGAGGCGCAGGCAACTGAAACGGGTTACATGAACCCACGTTGCTTGCGCAGAATCAGCCCAGATTAAAGTCCACTGCTCTTAACCACTGCACGACACCCCTCTCTTTAACCTGTTTGCAGGGCAGCACCTGCAGAAGGCTTGGCTCAGGTGACTGGAACGGCGGCAGGAGGAGGTCCCACCTGTCTGTGGGTGCAAGGTCATGAAGGACGACGTAGGTGAAGCACCTGGAATTGGAATCTCTAACCGCTCGGCAACTAATGGAGTGTTTGCAAAACGGGACACAGATTCTGTTTGGTCCCTGAGAGGCCGCAGCCGCCTCTGTGACAAACTGCAGTCAAATCGAAGCTGCCTCTAAGTGGGCAGACCCAATGCAGGCCAATGCCACAGTAGTCCAGTCCTCGAGCAACATAGGTATGTACTCCATGTGGCCAGGTTAGCAGGATCAAGCAGTCTTTTGCTTCTTCAGATGTTCATGACCACTATCAGCCTCGCCAACATGGCCAATTGGCCATGCTGACAGGGGCTTATGGGAATTGTAGTTCATGAACATCTGGAGAGCCGCAGGTTGCAGACCTCTGAGCTAGAGGATCATCTTTTGGGCTAAGTGGAGTTGGTAGAATACCTTTTTTTTTGCATCAGCACCACCAACTTACTTTTCCAACAATGACTGGATCCAGTATTGCCCTACAGCTCTCACCCAGATCAGCGAGAGGCAGTGAGAACCATCAAAAGCGGGGATATGTATACCTTTCCAGACCGGGTTGGGGGAGGCAAAGTAGCAAAACGTACAGTGTCTACACAGGGAGCCGGAATTGAACAACAAAGAAGACAGGCTTGGCCCAGAGATCTGGGAGTTCCTCACATACACACACCACAATTCTATTATTTCTGGCCCCTTTCTTCGTGCCCCCAAAGCCTCAAGGTGGCTCAGAATATCACAGACTATCTTGAGGGCGTCACCAACCTCTTGGTGATTTGGGTAGCAGCAAAGGACACAGTTGTGGCGTAGTGGCTAACAGCAGTGGCTAAGAGCAGGTGCACTCTGATCTGTAGGAACCGGGTTTGATTCCCCGCTCTGCCGCTTGAGTTGTGGAGGCTTATCTGAGGAATTCAGATTAGCCTGTACACTCCCACACACGCCAGCTGGGTGACCTTGGGCTAGTCACAGCTTCTCGGAGCTCTCTCAGCCCCACCCACCTCCCAGGGTGTTTGTTGTGAGGGGGGAAGGGCAAGGAGATTGTCAGCCCCTTTGAGTCTCCTGCAGGAGGGAAAGGGGGGATACAAATCCAAAACTCTTCTTCTTCTTCTTCTTCTTCTTCTTCTCCCCTTCCGGAAATTGTTTCTACAAAATATTTACTTTTTTCTTTGTCTGCTTCATTTGCACCCTGCCTCCTCCCCAACCGGGACACAAAGAAAGTGAAAAATCAGAGGATACAGCCCAAGGTCTACAGAAGGCCGCTGTTTTTCCCAAATGTGTTTTAAGCTGAACAGCTCTTTTCTCTCCCGTAAGAGTTCTGGGAAACAAAACCGCAAGCACGTACGTTACAGGGGCCAGGTTGTTCCTGCTGCCTTCTCCGACAATAGGGCTCCTCTGCTTTACGAACACAATGCCAACGCTTTTCCTTTAATTTTAATTTTTGTGTGATGTACGCACAGCATGGAACGCGGCGGACAAAAGAGAAAGCGGGAGCCGTTTCTCCATTTTCAGGCAGAGCCCTCCGTTTCTGCATGACAATGCCCTTCCGTTTGAAAAGAGAGAGCTCAAAATGCATCAGAACTTTTTTCAAAAAATCAATTTTCTGCAGTAAACTTCAGATATTTTTCCTCCCGTTTTTCCAGTACAGATCAATGCGGCCCTCTTGTTTTGCCACCAAAATATTTGCACAGTGGAAGGAAAACACGGAGTCAATTAATTGCTTGATTCTAATTCAAATCACTCCACATGGAAATGTGCAGGGACCTGCCTGTTTCCCAGCGGTCTGAATCTCTGCCAGTTATTATCCTGGCACAGGTGGGCATCTTCATGGTTCTCCTCGCTTCTCACTGTCCCACCGGGCCAGTCCCCCTGAGACCCCTGCGCGTCCTTCCTGTCCCCACCTCAGTCAGGAAGGGGCTGGGAAGAGCATCCAAGAGAGGGATGGAGAATAAGCAGATGCATCTGGGGAATTGGATTTATATCCCCCCTTTCTCTCCTGTAGGAGACTCAAAGGGGCTGACAATCTCCTTTCCCTCCACCCCCCCCCCACAACAAACACCCTGTGAGGTAGGTGGGACTGAGAGAACATAAGAACATAAGAACACAAGAACAAGCCAGCTGGATCAGACCAGAGTCCATCTAGTCCAGCTCTCTGCTACTCGCAGTGGCCCACCAGGTGCCTTTGGGAGCTCACCTGCAGGAGATGAAAGCAATGGCCTTCTGTGGCTGTTGCTCCCGAGCACCTGGTCTGTTAAGGCATTTGCAATCTCAGATCAAAAAGTTCAAGATTGGTAGCCATAAATTGACTTCTCCTCCATAAATCTGCCCAAGCCCCTTTTAAAGTTATCCAGGTTAGTGGCCATCACCACCTCCTGTGGCAGCATATTCCAAACACCAATCACACATTGCGTGAAGAAGTGTTTCCTTTTATTAGTCCTAATTCTTCCCCCAGCATTTTCAATGTATGCCCCCTGGTTCTTATTTATTTATTTATAAATAAGGGAGCTCAGAAGAACTGTGACGAGCCCAAGGTCACCCAGCTGGCATGTGTTGGAGTGCACAAGCTAATCTAGTTCACCAGATAAGCCTCCACAGCTCAGGTGGCAGAGCAGGGAATCAAACCCGGTTCCTCCAGATTAGAGTGCACTTGCTCTTAACCACTATGCTGCTGCTGCTCCTACTTGCACCCATTTGCATGCAAGAGCCGATGTGCATTTGTTTTGCAAAGGAAACCAGGAACTGGTACCAGGATAAATGTGCATTTCAATCGCATGTTCAGCTGCACGTGTGCTGAAAGTAATGTAAGAATGACTCAATGCATGTTCTGCTTAGGGGGGAAATCGATAGCTGTGCATTCTCTGCTGTGCCCCCCCCCCCCAATTACGGAAGGGTCTCCCTGTTGAGGTTAGGAGGGCTTTCTACAAACTACGCAAAACAGAGTTATTCAAGAGGGCTTTTTGCACAGATGAAAAGAATTGCGCTCCAATTAAAGTTGCTCTGGTAAAAGGCTGGGGACCGCTGTAGCCTGCACTAATAGGTAGTTTCTACGCCACTTAACATATCATGTTTAAAAGCTCAGGCTTTACTTCTGCTCTGTTTGAGATTTCTGTTTGTTGTCAGGTTTCTACAGCCCAAATCCTTTTGTACCTTCATCACCCTGTTGACTGTGCTTGATTTACCACCACATAGTCGGCCTTGCGCGCGAGTGGGGAAGGGGGACTATAAATAACCTAAATAAATAAGAACATAAGAACAAGCCAGCTGGATCAGACCAGAGTCCATCTAGTCCAGCTCTCTGCTACTCGCAGTGGCCCACCAGGACTACAAATAAATAACCACCTAGTGTACATTGGTCATGGATTGCATGTGCGCTCACTTCAACACAGGAAGGTGGCTAGAGTAAAAAGACAGTAAAAAAAAACCCTGATCACACAGCACAAGATGTCCAACGAACAACACAGCGCGGCTAGGAACATGAAAGTCCAAGGGGACGCACGGAGGAACAGGAAACATCCAACAGCCTCAGGCCAAGGTGCTGCGTGAGCAGCGGAGGATGCAACGGCTCTCTGGTGTGCTTTAAAGCCCTTGATGCAAAGGTCACCCTTTGCCATGAAACATAATGGGCAGGGAGTGCTTGGAAACCGACTTCATTTAAATCCCCCCCCCCTCCCCTGCAGTCAATCAAGCCCCAAGAGCTTGTAAGACAACAAGCTCTTGGGTTTTATGGGGCCAGCAGAAATTTGGCTTCCCTCTGGGTGGAACGTTTGCAGCAGAGCCCCCTCCAAACACCGTGGGTCCAAATTGCAGCGGAAATGTTTGGGGGTCCATCAAGGAAGGAAGTTGCTTGGAGGGCCGTGAGGGAGCTCTGTTCCACTCGAGGAGGATCTCCTCAGCTTCAGGAGGCTCATTAAGAAGAACCTCCTGACAAGTCAGGGTGATCCCTCAGTGGAACAGGCTTCCTCGGGAGGTGCTGAGCTGTCCCTCTTGGGAGGTTTTTAAGCAGAGGTGCTAGAAGACTACCTGGCAGCAAGGTAGGTTCTGTACACTCAGGCAGAGCAAGAGGGCAGGAGTCGGTGCCCGGTTCTTGTGGCCTTTCCTTGCATGCCCAGGGCAATGCCAATCGATTGTCACTTCGGGGTCAGGAAGGAGCTTTCCGCCGCATCAAATTGGCCAGGGGTCCTGGAGGGGGTTATGCGTTTTTTGCTTGCAAACTTCTGGGCATGGAGCAGAGGTCATAGGGAGAACGGGTGGTAGCTCTGAATTTCTTCTGGTCGCCGCATCTCAAAAAGGATATTGAGGAGATAGAAAACGTGCAGAGAAGGGCAACAAGGATGATTGAGGGACTGGAGCACCTTCCTTATGAGGAGTGGCTGCAGTGTTTGGGGCTCTTTAGTTTGGAGAGGAGACGTCTGAGGGGGGATAGGATTGAAGTCTATAAAATTATGCCTGGGGTAGAAAATGTGGACAGAGAGAAATGTTTCTCTCTTTCTCACAATACTAGAACCAGGGGGCACCCATTGAAAATGCTGGGGGGAAGAATTGGGACTAATAAAAGGAAATACTTCTTCACGCAACGTGTGATTGGTGTTTGGAATATGCTGCCACAGGAGGTGGTGATGGCCACTAACCTGGATAGCTTTAAAAGGGGCTTGGACAGATTTATGGAGGAGAAGTCGATCCTCTTTGATCTCAGATTGATCCTCTTTGATCTGAGGTTGCAAATGCCTTAGCAGACCAGGTGCTTGGGAGCAACAGCCGCAGAAGGCCATTGCTTTCACCTCCTGCACGTGAGCTCCCAAAGGCACCTGGAGGGCCACTGCGAGTAGCAGAGTGCTGGACTAGATGGACTCTGGTCTGATCCAGCAGGCTCGTTCTTATGTTCTTATGTTCTTCTCCACCCAAGACGATCACGGTAGATATTTGGAGACAGGCCTCCCTTCAAACTGTGCCTGGAAATGTCTGCCCATTGAAGGGGATGCTGCCATGGCTGATGGGTGGCTTTCCTCTCCTGAAAACCTGAAATACTTCCTGCTTAAGTGAGATGGCAAAGGAAAACTAGTCTCACAGGTAACCATGCAACACCTTTGATCCAGCAGCTGATGTTTTGAGCAGGCATCGAGAAAACAGGGTCTTGTGGATCGGCTCTGGCACCTCGTGGCATTAACTTCTGTGAACTGCCAGCAGCGCCGTTCATCGGGGGGATAGTCAGGACTGTGGGAAGAGCATGGAGAACAGGCAGAGGTGGGGCAGAGGTGGGGCAGCCTCCTGCCAGGGGTGCTCTGGAGTTCTGGCAGGGCCGAAGGTGAACTAGACGGCCTCCAAAAACCCTTCTGACCCAAAGCTGCAAACAGAGCAGGCTTGCGAGCCGCCTCCTCCTCCTGCTCCGTCTGGGAGAGTTCACAACTCCGTGTCTGCTCATGTCGAAGCCAAGAGCGCCTTGCGATTGTCACGTGTCCCTGCTGATGCTGATCCCACCCCGCAGTCCACAAAGCCCTCACAGCCAAAAGCGAGTCAGCACGAACAATCAATGCAAGATGCAGCAGGAAATCCACACGCCCGCCTGCCTGCCTGCCTGCCTTCCATCGGCTCCTTGACAATTAATTCCGCTGCTTTGGTAAAGGGAGAGCCAGATGGCTGAGGCAGAGAGGCTCATGCGGAAGGAGTGGGGAAACGCCCCCCCCCCAAGCGACAGCTGCAAAGCAGTGGCTGCTGAGGTCGGGCCAAATACCATAAATGGCAGAAACTGTCAAAACTCACAAAACAATGATCAAATCCCCGATGGGGCGGCATCCCAGACTTGCACGGTACTAACAGTATGCTTAAGCCTCTCCGCTGCATTCCTGTACCCCCTTGGCTATGGGGCATGGCTTCCACGAGAGACAGCAGAGAAGAAGGGGCTGCAGCCAATGTCAGAAGCAAAGCCCTAGTCCAGCACAATTCTTGAATCCATGCCTCTTGTTAGGGGAATGTGAATTACCCCAAAACAATATACTGAAGCATTCCAGTAAGAACATCAGAAGGGCCTTGCTGGGTCAGACCAGTGAGAGCCCACTGAAGTCCAGCATCCTGGCCAACCAGTTCTTCTGGAGGTCCAACAACAGGACCAAGGTGGTCAAGGTCTCCCCTATTAAGAACCTTAAAAGAGCCCTGCTGGATTGGACCACTGAAGATCCATCAGGTTCGGCGTCCAGCCTCACACAGTGGCCAACCAGCTCCTCTGCAGATGCAAGAACAGGTCACCGAGACTCAGGACTTTCCCTGATAAGAGGAGGAGGAGGAGGAGGAGGAGCAGCAGCAGCAGCAGCAGCAGCAGCAGAAGAAGAAGAAGCAGAAGCAGCAGCAGCAGCAGCAGAAGAAGAAGAAGCAGCAGCAGAAGAAGAAGCAGCAGCAGAAGAAGAAGCAGCAGCAGCAGAAGCAGCAGCAGCAGAAGAAGAAGCAGCAGAAGAAGAAGAAGCAGCAGCAGAAGAAGCAGCAGCAGAAGAAGCAGCAGCAGCAGAAGCAGCAGCAGCAGCAGCAGAAGCAGCAGAAGAAGAAGAAGCAGCAGCAGAAGAAGAAGAAGCAGCAGAAGCAGCAGCAGCAGCAGAAGAAGCAGCAGAAGAAGCAGCAGAAGAAGCAGCAGCAGAAGAAGCAGCAGCAGCAGAAGAAGCAGAAGAAGCAGCAGCAGCAGCAGAAGCAGCAGCAGGAGAAGCAGCAGCAGCAGCAGAAGCAGAAGAAGGAGGAGGAGGAGGAGGAGGAGGAGGAGAAGAAGAGTTGGATTTATATCCCCCCTTTCTCTCCTATAGGAGACTCTAAGGGGCTTACAATCTCCTTTCCCTTCCCCCTCACAACAAACTCCCTGTGAGGTATTTGGAATCAGACCTGCGGGATCAGATCAGTGAGGGTACTTCTAGTCCAGCATCCTTTTTGTGTCACACAGCAGCGAATCTGTCACTCTGGAAGGCCAACAAGCAGGACAGAAAGTCTGAGGCCGTCCCCTGAAATTAGTTCATGGGGCTTGCTACTTCCAGATACGAAGGCTCCCTTCAGTCACCACAGCTAGTGGCCACTGACAGCCCTCTGTCTGGGAATTTGTTTCTAAGAACATGGACACGACTGTGCAAGAAAGCGTCACAGAACAGTTGCTTCTGGTTCCACTGAACATGTTAAAAAACGACTCTTTAAAGCCAAAACACCTTTCCCACTCAAAGATGAAGGCTAAACTGGAGTTGAATGCCATGCCTGGGTCCTGGGTGACATAACCTCTGGTCATGCACAGAGTGCCAGGAAGCAATCGCTGGCACTCTCCATGGGTTTGGAACTAAGCCTAGAAGATCTGGGATGTTGATTGTCCAGCCTCCAGGCAGGCTTGGAACGCTCCCATTTTAGGAATTTGCGCTCCGGAAAGCCCGGAGTGGCTCCTTCCCGTATTGATGCTTTTCCACATTTGCTTCAAATCACAAGAAGTACAAGTCAGCCAGTCCTTTGACAAACTTGCTTCAGGCCAGGGGGTCAAGGGCACGCACAGATAGCATCACAGGGTGGATTTTATGGGTCACACAACGACGGAGGGCCGCTTGGGAATAAACCTCCGACATTCGCATTTCAGAGTGTGCAAACTAAAGTCAACCCATGTACAACAACCTTGAGAGGCAGGCCAGCACCCCACAATACAGGTGGAAGAGGGGCAAAAGCTGAGGTGTTGCATCTTCCTGAGGTCATCTAGGAAGTGATGGCCACTCACCTGGATAGCTTTAAAAGGGGCTTGGACAGATTGATGGAGGAGAAGTCGATCGATGGCTCCCAATCTTGATCCTCCTTGATCTCAGATTGCAAATGCCTTAGCAGACCAGGTGCTCGGGAGCAGCAGCCGCAGAAGGCCATTGCTTTCACCTCCTGCAGGTGAGCTCCCAAAGGCACCTGGTGGGCCACTGTGAGTAGCAGAGAGCTGGACTAGATGGACTCTGGTCTGATCCAGCTGGCTTGTTCTTATGTTCTTAAGGCCATTGCTTTCACCTCCTGCAGGTGAGTTCCCAAAGGCACCTGGTGGGCATTGCGAGTAGCAGAGAGCTGGACTAGATGGACTCTGGTCTGATCCAGCTGGCTTGTTCTTATGTTCTTAAGGCCATTGCTTTCACCTCCTGCAGGTGAGCTCCCAAAGGCACCTGGTGGGCCACTGCAAGTAGCAGAGAGCTGGACTAGATGGACTCTGGTCTGATCCAGCCGGCTAGATCTTATGTTCTTACGTTCTTAAGATCTTGGCTGAGGACAGTGACATCTGCTCAGGCCTTGTGCTGTAGAGGAGAGGCAGACAGCCATGAGAACTGGGTCCTTTCCAGGGGTGGCTCCTTGCCTGAGGAACTCCTTCTCCCTCTCTGTTCACCTGGCCCCAAGTTCTAGTTCCAAGCTTGGACTTTTTGTGGGGGCTCCACTAGGCCGTTTAGCCAACAGCAGCAGCATCGCTGTTATTAGTTATCAGAGCGGCTGCTATTAAATTTTTTTCCTATATTGATCGTTTCTATGGTTACTTTAGTCATTTTATGGATTAAGAATTTCTCAGCAGCGGAGAGCATTTTATGTATTGTTTGCATTGGAAATTGCCTTGAGCAAGTTCAACCGGGAAGAGCAATACATGTTTTAAATCAACAGACACTGCAGGGTAGCCGCTCCAGAGGCACAAGGACCACGCAGGCCACGACAAGCCACCTCCGTTAGCCTCGCTTTGAAAATCCTAAGGGGTTTCCATAAGTCGGCTGCGACTTGGCAGCCCTGGACACACACACAGCGTGTCAAGAAGAGCTTGCTGAAGTTCTCCAAAGGAAGGTGATTAGAAAGAAGAAGAAGAAGAAGAAGAAGAAGAAGAAGAAGAAGAAGAAGAAGAAGAAGAAGAAGAAGAAGAAGAAGAAGAAGAAGAAGAAGAAGAAGAAGAAGAAGAAGAAGAAGAAGAAGAAGAAGAAGAAGAGGGGAGGGGAGGAGGAGGAGGAGGAGGAGAAGGAGTTTGATTTATATCCCCTTCCTGCAGGACCCCATGGGCTGACAATCTCCTCGTCTCCACCCTCACAACAAACACCCTGTCAGGTGGGCTGAGAGAGCTACTTAGAAGCTGTGACTAGCCCAAGGTCACCCAGCTGGCGTGTGTGGGAGTGTACAGGCTAATCTGAATTCCCCAGATAAGCCTCCACAGCTCAGGCGGCAGAGGTGGGAATCAAACTCGGAATCAAATTAGATACACGAGCTCTTAACCTCCTACGCCACTGCTGCTAGAGCGAGTTAGGCAGGTCAGAGCCAGTGGGGTTGGTCTGTTTGTTTAGTTATTAGATGTCTACCCCATATTATTTCCCACCCAAGATCGAGCTCAAGACAGAGGAAGGCAATGAAAGACCACTCTTCCCTTGAAAGCCCTACGGCAGTGATTCCCAACCAGGGTTCCGTGGTATCCTGGGGCCAGTGGAGAATGTCCCAGGGGTGCCGCGGCAATGCTACCAGCCCCCCCCTCACTTTCTTTTATGTGTGTCTTCATTGGATAAAGTAAGGCAGTGGAGCTGGCCCAGTGTAATCTGTTGCAAGGTCAGCAGCCCCGCCCCACAGTGCTTCCCTTCACCCTGGGAGAAGGTGAGGGGTGGCAGGGGTACCGTGAGGGGCTGTAGGGTCCATCTTACCCCATATGTCCCTGCACTGCCTCTACATTCGTCAGAGGCCAACTTGCTGGTGGTCCCTGGCCCCTCGATGATGCGGCTGGCTCCTTACCCTGCGTTGTGGGCCTTTACAGCGCTGGGCTGTCTCCTGCCTGGTTGGAACACCTTACCACCAACTATCCAGGGGCCCCCCAAGTGGGATCTTTGAGAGAGTTCTTGGGTAGGCCCGTGAAGACCCCCAGAATTGTTCCACTGGCTTTTTAGCGGTCATGATGAGCCTTTCCCCTTTACACCTGGTCTTACTACTCATAAATTCCTCCGCTTCCTATCTCTGCTCTCCAGGGTGTATTTATGAAGTTTTATGCTGGACTCAAATGTAATTTTATTAATTTGCTGTTTTAATGGGTTTTAATGTAATTGTTGTTTTATTGGTGTTTATCACCTAGATACCTTCGGGAGGGGCGTATATAAAATCACACAAATAAATAAATAAATAAATAAATAAATAAATAAATAAATAAATAAATAAATAAATAAATAAATAAATATGAAGAGTGAGGTCAAGGGTACCATGACGTCGAAAATGTTGGGAAACACTGCCCTCACAGGGTTGTCACAGGTCAGTTGTGACTGACAGCAACTCCCCTGCCCCCCTTACACACAAAACGACACAAATTTCTTACTCTACAACTATTAGGGGACGGTGGTCTATAACACTCAAGGTCTAGCTTATGAAACTGCGACCTGCTATATGACTGCAAGGTCAAGCTTAATGTGTCCTGTTAGCGCTTATGTTTTGTTTTGCTTCTGTTTTTGGTAGACCTGGTTGATTCCACAACTCTACTTTTGTGGCTCTACAGTTTATTGGATCTTCCGTCCTGCCGACTGCATCGACTCCCTCAGCATAATCTACCTGGACTCCCAGTGAAAAAGATGGACTACGGATAACTTTTATGGTTCTCATCATTTGCAGGCTAAACGCAGGCTGTAAAAAATTATTTGCAAAGGTCAGCCCCTTCATTAAAGGCCTTGATTAAAATAAGTGTTTTCAGCTGGGACTGAGCAGAGGGGAGGGGCCCAGGGGGAGGGCTGGCCATAGTGGCGGGGGCACTTTAGCTCTGCGGGGGGGGGGAAACAGGAAATGACACTGGGGAATAGGGACCCTGAACACTGTGGGAAGAAGAAGAGGAGGAGTTTGGATTTAAACCCCTCTTTTCTCTACCTTTAAGAAGAAGAAGAAGAGTTTGGATTTCTATCCCCGCTTTCTCTCCTGCAGGAGACCTGGGCAGCTTACAATCTCCTTGCATTTCCTGAGGTAGGTAATGAGGAGAGTCTCCGGTAGCTGTGACTAGCCCAAGGTCACCAGCTGGCGTGTGTGGGAGTGCACAGGCTACTCTGAATTCCCCAGATAAGCCTCCACAGCTCAGGCGGCAGAGCTGGGAATCAAACGTTCCTCCAGATTAGATACATGAGCTCTTAACCTCCTACGCCACTGCTGCTCCAAGAAGAAGAAGAAGAGGAGTAGGAGGAGAGCTTGATTTATCCCTTTTCTTCCTGTAGGAGACTCTCCAAGGGCTGACATTTTGCTCTTCTCTCCCTCATTAACACATCACCCTGTGAGGTAGGTGGGGCTGAGAGAGCTCCCTAGAAGCTGTGATTCAGTCTGCTGTCACCCAGCTGGATGGTGTGGGAGCAGCTCCCAGGCTAATCTGAATTCCCCAGAGAAGCCTCCACAGCTCAGGCGGCAGAGCTGGGAATCAAACCTGGTCCCTCCAGATTAGATACACGAGCTCTTAACCTCCTACGCCACTGCTTAAGGAGTCTCGCAGCAGCTTACAAGCTCCTTTCCCTTCCTCTCCCCACAACCGACCCCTTGTGAGGCAGGCTTAGGGAGTTCTGAGAGAACTATGACTGGGCCAAGGTCACCCAGTAAACTTCACCTAAGGAGCAGGGAAACAAATCCAGTTCCCCAGATTAGAGTCTGCTGCTCGTGTGGAGGCGTGGGGAATCGAACCTGGATCTCCAGATCAGAGTCCACCAGGTGGTCTTTCAAGAATCCCAGTCCTCATCTGCTGAGGGCCTGAGGTGGAAGAACCAGGACTCTGAACTGCTCCGGAAACACAAGTGGACATTTTCCAGCCAGGCCCCATGTTTTGCCCCCAAGAGCAGCTCAGCCGCCACCCTCCAAACCAGCTGAAGTCTGAGCGTGCAGCTGTGGGCCAGGATCCAGCAGTTCTCCCAAGCGATGAAGATGCTCACACGGGCAGGATCCCCTTCATGGGGATGCCCCCCTCGGGGCTGTCGGGCACTTCAGCAGTGGTGTAGGAGGTTAAGAGCAGGTGCATTCTAATCTGGAGGAACCAGGTTTGATTCCCAGCTCTGCCACCTGAGCTGTGGAGGCTTCTCTGGGGAATTCAGATTAGCCTGTGCACTCCCACACACGCCAGCTGGGGGACCTGGGGCTAGTCACAGCTTCTCGGAGCTCTCTCAGCCCCACCCACCTCACAGGGTGTTTGTTGGGAGGGTGGAAGGGCAAGGAGATTGTCAGCCCCTTTGAGTCTCCTGCAGGAGAGAAAAGGGGGATATAAATCCAAACTCTTCTTCTTCTCCTCATTCCTGCCCTCTTTCTTGGCCTTCCAGCAATCCTCTCCTGGCTCACAAGAGTGCCAGCGTTTCTACGAAAGTTTATAGCAGCAAAGGAAAGGGGTGAGGCTCACTTGGGCTGGAGGCGCCTCCCTCCTCCGGATAGCAGCCCAAACCGGAACAGCTGAGGTCTCAGTCCCCTGGCCACAGTGGGGGGTGGAGAGAGTCCCATTGGCACAAGCCGCCTTTGCAGGGACCACAGGGAGGGAGGGGGCCCAGCTGCCAGGCGCTCTGCTCTTAACCGAGGGGTGACATCCCAGAGAAAACCTACGAGCCAGAGGAAACCGGCCCAAGGGAATGGCTTGGGTTCCTAGCCATATTAGACCTTCAAGACTATTAAAGGCAGCAGCATCCCACCCCTGGGGGATGAGGCGGCTTATAAATCTCATAATAAAGAAAGAAAGAAAGAAAGAAAGAAAGAAAGAAAGAAAGAAAGAAAGAAAGAAAGAAAGAAAGAAAGAAAGAAAGAAAGAAAGAAGAAAGAAAGAAGAGACGGCGGCGTCAAGCGAAATGGAATACCTGGGGATTTGATGGGTGGCGCCTGGGAAGGACAGGATTTGAGGAGGGGAGGACCTCAGCTGGGTACCTTGACACACAGTGGCCATTTTTTTCCAGGAGAATTGGTCTCTGAGGCCTGGAGGCCAGTCGTGTTACTGGGATAATCTGGCGGCCAGCAACCCCAGAGGCCCCCCCCCCCTGCCAGCAACCCCTGCAACCCCAGCCCCGCCCCCCCCCCCCCCCGCCCATTGGCACACCAGAACAAAGGCTGACCAGGCAGTCAGGGAGAGCTGTGAGGCAGAGCCACCTGGGTTTCCTGTGGCAGACAGTTCCAGAGGCTCACGAGCAAGTGGCAACAGATTTACATGAAGGAGTAAACAAAGGCAATCCCAGCAGCTGCGCGGCAATAACAAGATAAACCCCTGGGCATCTCACTGAACACACGGAGCTGCTTGATGACGAATCAGGATAAGGCCACGGCAGGACATCTTGCTGTCAGCTGTGATGGATCTGGACGGCACCTTCAAGCAACCTGCCCTCACTCCTGTGGGGCACAATCATGTTCTCTGGCGCAAGCGTTGTTCAAGAGAGCTCGGGGGGATCAGAGTCATCCAGTCCAGTGCGGAGGCGTATGGCTTATAGGGACAAGGGGTCACCCATGTCCCTGGGCGCACGCTTTTTTGGTCATGTGGTCACATGACCAAATGGCGTGCGCCCCAGCTGCATGCCCCAAACTCCACCCCCCCACCTCCCTGCAGGCCAGCTCTTGAAAACGTGTTGCTTGTGTGCACACAGCTGCTGGGATTGCCTTCGTGTACTCCTTCGTGTAAATCTGTTGCCACTTGCTCACGAACCTCTGGAACTGTCTGCCACAGGAAATCCAGATGGCTCTGTCTCACAGCTTTCCCTGACTGCCTGGTCAGCCTTTGTTCTGGTGTGGGAGAGGGGGGGGCTGTGATGCGGCAGGGAGAGTGGGGCTCGGCGACGGGCAGCCACAACGCCCGCCTGGGCCACGAAGCCCCACCCTCGGCCCCCCTGCAGGCCGGTTTTTGCCCAGAGAAGGAGTTGCCTCCCCGAAACACCTCTGGTCTAATGCCCTGCTTCCAACCACAGCCAGGTGGGTGCTTCTGCAACTTTCCCGGCTTCCCCTCCATGCAGGGCACCTCCCTTGTTTCTGCCCTCTGGCACGTGCTCTCTGGCAGAGCACCATCTCTGGGCACGGAGGTACAGCTCTGCTATCCTGGCACACACAAAGAAATGCCCCCCCCCCCCAGCTTTAATCTTTCATCGCAGCACTACGTTACCTAAAGAGGAACCTTCAGCTTACGTAATTTCCGTTGAGCTTTGGGGTCCTGTGGACCCCCCCCCCCAGTACCCCTGCTGTGTTCCTAATGCCCAAGGCACGCATGAGCACGCATGACGCTGCCCGGCTCCTGGAGTCACGCATGTCTGAGGGTTCCTGGGGTGGATCGCCTGACCTCACGGCTGGGAGAGATTTGGCCTCCCCCGACTGGGTCCCCCAGTGGATTCCGGAAGGGTGCGCAGCACGGCGTCCCGGGCAGCATTATGTAACACTGATTAATATTCACGGGGAGGCTGAGGAACTCCGTTCTGGCTGCCTCGGCGGCAGCATTTCCATACGGCCCTTTTTTGTCAGCAAACCCGGATTGATTTTTGGCTCCGTTCTAAATCTTTTGAGGGGAAGCTGCAGTAATGAGTTTGCAATTCCCGGGGAGGGGGTGGAAGCAACGGGGGAAGCCAGAGGGCGGTTTTAGAGGAACACGGCCCTCCGGCACAAGAGGTCGGATCTTCCGATAGCCCCTGTAACTGCAGGCAGAGATAAAGATCCCCCCCCCCCACACACACACACCAAAACTCTTTCCAAGTGTATTTTTGCTGCAGCAGCTTGATCTGCCGGGTTGGGGCCACGACTTGCCAAGACCGTCACACCAAAACTCCGAGGGGGCCAGCGTAACAGACTCGCGTTGGGAAAGCCCTCGAGATCGGAGAGGCGCAGCCTGGGGAAAGACCTCGCCGGGGTATAACCCCACGGAGTCCACCCTCCCAGGCAGCCATTTTCTCTCAGGGAACAGATCTCTGTCACCGAGAGATCAATTGCAATTCTGGGAGATCTTCAGGCTTCATCCGGCAGATGGTCGACCTAGCTGAGGAGAGCACAGCAACGGTTCTCTTCCACAAGCTGCCTCTCTCTCTCTTGTCCTTCTGACGTTTGCCCTCTGAAGCCTTTACTCTCTGGGTATGCAGCATGGACTAGTCCCATGGTGCCAAAAGTTCGCCACCACAGGACTAGGGGGAGGGAGAAGGGGAAAAAATAAAACACGAAGTAAGGGGAGAGGGCAGGGCAAGGGCAGGGCAGGGCAGGGCAAATGGGAGGCCAAATAGATGTAACATATGTATTGTCAAAGGCTTTCACGGACGGAATCTCTGGGGGGTTGTGGGGTTTCTGAGCTGCATGGCTGTGTTCTAGTAGCATTTTCTCTTGACGTTTCGCCTGCATCTGTGGCTGGCATCTCAGAGGATCTGATGGTAGTAAAGCAAGTGGAGTACATGTATACCCGTGGAATGTCCAGGGTGGGAGAAAGAACCCTTTGATTGGAGCAGCAGTGGCGTAGGAGGTTAAGAGCTCGTGTATCTAATCTGGAGGAACCGGGTTTGACTCCCAGCTCTGCCACCTGAGCTGTGGAGGCTTCTCTGGGGAATTCAGATTAGCCTGTACTCTCCCACACATGCCAGCTGGGTGACCTTGGGCTAGTCACAGCTTCTCGGAGCTCTCTCAGCCCCACCTACCTCACAGGGTGTTTGTTGTGAGGGGGGAAGGGCAAGGAGATTGTAAGCCCCTTGTAGTCTCCTGCAGGAGAGAAAGGGGGGATATAAATTCAAACTCTTCTTCTTCTTCTTAACAAGTGTAAAGGGTGCAATCAGCAAGTGTGATTTACTATCAGCTATGCAGATGTCCTCACTATTGACTATGCAACTTCATTGTTACTAACTTATCTAATGCTAGAATCGGTGGATTCCTCTCAACACATGCAAATCGCACTCGCTAATTGCACCATTACACCCTTGCTAATTGCACCCTTTACCCTGGACATTCCTCTGAAGATCCTCCGAAGATGCCAGCCACAGGTGCAGGCGAAACGTCAGGAGAAAATGCTACTGGAACACGGCCATACAGCCCGGAAAACCCACAGCACTCCAGATGTAATACTGTTGCTGTCCTCAAACTGGTGGAAAAGCTCCATCTTACAGGCCCCGTGGAACCTGCATCCCCAATACTGTCCCAGTTAACAGCACTTCACAAAAATAACCTGACATGTCCTGAGATAATTTTAAGCTCATTTCGCAAGATGAGAGAGCTGCGATTTTGCAGCTGGGGCCCTGGTTCTGAAAACGCTCGCAGGATTTAGGTGTCGGCTCTTTGTGGCACTCTCTTATCATGGTTGCTGTATCAAGCCACAAAAAGCCGGGCTCGGCGGAGAGTACCTGTCAACTGGTGAAGAAACAACTTTGCCAGCTTTCTGCCAGAGCTGTTCGGGGATGGGAATGAGAGACGCTCTCCCCAAGTAACTTGGGAGCCCTCGGGAGGAACGAACACGGGCAGAGAAGAGATGCACAAACCAGACAGACTCCTGGGGCACCCTAAAGACCAGCACATTTATTGCGGTAAGAGCATTTGCAGCATGCAGGAAGGAAGATGCATTTGTCTGAGAAATGTTAGGAAGCATTTAATGGCTTCATTTGTTGTGTATATTATACGGTGGCACGGTTCTCCAATTTTTAACCCAGTTTTACGTAATTGTTACGAACCTAGAAGAAGAAGAAGAAGAAGAAGAAGAAGAAGAAGAAGAAGAAGAAGAAGAAGAAGAAGAAGAAGAAGAAGAAGAAGAAGAAGAAGAAGAGGAGGAGGAGGAGGAAGAGGAGGAGGAGGAGTAGTTTGGATTTCTATCCCCCCTTTCTCTCCTATAGAAGACTCAAAGGGGCTTACAATCTCCTTGCCCTTCCCCCCTCACAACAAACACCCTGTGAGGAAGTTGGGGCTGAGAGAGCTCCGTAGAGCTGTGACTAGCCCAAGGTCACCCAGCTGGCTTGTGTGGGAGTGTACAGGCTAATCTGAATGCCCCAGTTCAGCCTCCACAACTCAAGCGGCAGAGCTGGGAATCCAACCCGGTTCCTTCAGATCAGAGTGCACCTGCTCTTAGCCACTGCTCTTAGCCACGACGCCACTACTCCTCCTAAGCAACCTAAGAAACATAACATCGGAAGAGCCCTGCTGCATCAGACCAGCGGCCCGTCTCTTCTCGTGTCCTGTCTCACATACTGTCCTCTGGAGGTCCAGCCACAGGGCATAGAAGACGAGGCTTTCCCTGGATGTCGCCTCCTGGCACTGGGAATCAGAGGTTGGCTGCCTCAGTCTGTGGAAGTTCCCTTTAGTTACCGTGGCAAGTTTCCACGGATAGTTCTGTCCTTCCTGAGTATGAAGTTTGCCCCTTACCACTTTTGTTTTATGTTTCCGTGATCTGTTTTCTAATACTGTCATGCAGTTGTATCACACTGTTGGCTCCGTGCCATGTTTTTGATTTGTGTAATCTGCCTTGAGATTCAATGGAAAAGGTGATTATAAATGAAGTTAATAAATAATAAATTGATGAAAGGGGGTGCGACTTGGGAAAGCTTCCTCTGCAATAAAGGTTGGATCCAGGGTGGGAGGGTCTTCTGGGGAACATGGGCAACAGGCTTTTTGGAGCTGAAATCTGGCACAATTGAGGAGAAAGGCTAGTAGGGTCCAATCCCCAAAGGCCCTTTCCTTGGAGTAAACCTAGCAGACCTGTTTTGGGTGACTGCCAACCTGTATGAGGCATGGACACAAGAACATAAGAATGATCCTGCTGGATCAGACCAGAGTCCATCTAGTCCAGCACTCTGCTACTCGCAGTGGCCCACCAGGTGCCTTTGGGAGCTCACGTGCAGGAGGTGAAAGCAAGGGCCTTCTGCTGCTGCTGCTCCTGAGCACCTGGTCTGCTGCACCATGCGTAATCTGAGATCAGGCAAGAGCATGAAGAAGAAGAAGAAGAAGAAGAAGAAGAAGGAAGGAAAGAAGCGAAGAAGAAGAAGAAGAAGGAGGAGGAGGGGGAGTGAGGGAGGAGGAGGAGTGAGTTTGGATTTCCTATCCCCCCCTTTCTCTCCTGCAGGAGACTCCTCAAAGGGGCTTACAATCTCTCCCTTGCCCTTCCTCTCTCGCTACAACAAACACCCCTGTTGAGGTGGGTGGGGCTGAGAGAGAGTCCCAGAAGCTGTGACTCAGCCCAAGGTCACCTCCAGCTGGCGGTGTGTGGGAGTGTACAGAGCTAATCTGGAATTCCCCCAGATAAGCCTCCATAGCTCAGAAGTGGTAGAGCTGGGTATCAAACCTGGTTCCCTCCAGATTAGATACATGAGCTCTTAACCTCTCCTACGCCTACTGCTGCCTCAAGTTGGTTGATCAAGATTGGTAGCCAGGAGACTCTAATTCCTCCCTCCATAAATCTGTCCTTCTATATCTTCCTTGTTCCTGATCCAATAGACTAGGAGGACTCCTTATCAGAGGATCCCTGTCATGCATGGAAGATGGACGAGCAGATCCGACTCCTCCCACCAAGCTTCGCTCGCCCTCAAAACAGGATTTATTTTCATCTGAGGCTTTCTGGATTTTGCAACACAAGCTACTTCACCAGGAGCTTCAGCAGTTAAATTCCTAACACTCTGCTACTGCTCTCTGGCCCTATAACTATAAGTGATAACAGCCAAGGGTCCCAAGCCATATTTCCATTTCAGGATCAGTTCTCAGAGGGCAGCCCTCGAGAACTGAGTCCAGCTTGTGCTGATCTGCCTCTTATCTCACTTTGTAAGGGCTTCTGCAGTCGGTGGCGCAGGGAGGCTTTGGGTGTTGTTTCTCCCAGTCCAAGGATTGTTGTTGTTGTTGTTGTTGTTAATTAAATTTAGTATACCGCCCTATCCCCGAAGGGCTCAGGGCGGTGTACAGATAAAACATCAGCTAAAAACATACATATAATTAAAACAACAGTAGTATCTGTGTGAGTGTGCCTTCCTGCCCAAAGGTGGAGAGGGGGTGGGGTGGGGAATAACATTTCTACTGAGGGAGAAAAAATGCTTTGCCTGTTCTAATGTATTCAGTTCTGACAATGAAGGGTCAACAGCTTTTCTATGCTAGTAATCGATAAATAAGAATCCTGCTTTCAAAATACCCGTTCATTTGTTGGACCGGGTCTTAGGAGATCGCTGACAGCTTGACTTCGCTACAGCAGCCGAGGGACACCTCATCGATGAGTCGACCTGTTTACCTCCTGGAAAATGGGCTTTGTGGAAACATGTTGCTCGGGTCCAATGGCCCACTTTGTGTAACGAGGCCACTTGAGACAGCTTTCCAAATCCCCTTTTTTGGACACGATGCGCCGTAAAAAAATTTCACCTGCTTCCCCTTCAGAGATGTGGATCCTCGCTTATAGCTTCAAAAGAGATCCCACGGGCTCCCTCTCCCACACATACATCATGGCAAGCGTCAAGTGTCCCCCCCTTGTAGCTCCCCCTGCAGGCTCGTGGGATCTCCACGACCAGAAGAGAGGTGAAAAAAGCGGAACAGCCATGACAGCACATTGTGGCATCCTGACTGCAGGACTGGGGGACTGAGAAGAAGGCGCTAAGCCAACAAGCTCCGATAAAGAGACGGGCATCAAATGCAAACCATGCCAGGAAAGGCATTAAAGGCAGATTGAGCTAGCTAGGGACCTGTTGGAAGGCTTCTTTCCCCCAGAATTAACTGTATGTAGTTTTCTAGGCTGTGTGTATTTCGTGACCTGGTAGCCTTTTTTTGTGCCCTAATGTTCTGCCTTCCTGTCGTGATGGCTGGATCTTTCAGAGGCAGGCATGTCACACGAAACAGGCGTTTGTTCCTGTGGCAAAAACCTGCATGGGAGGAGTGGTTGGAGTGGTTGAGTATCTATTGCCAGTCCCTCCTCCTCAGGTGGGAGGGGAGTGGGGGAGGTGCATTTCCCGCAAACTGTCTGGTTGGAGTTCGCTCTGCAACTTATTATTATTATTATTATTATTATTATTATTATTATTATTATTATTATATTATTATTATTATTATTATTATTATTATTATTATTATTCATTCATTCATTCGATAAACCGCCCTACCCCCGAAGGGCTCAAATGCCCCTCGTCCCTTTACACCTAAGAGGAAGGCAAAAGAAACACCCAGCTATGCATATCATTCCACACATTTTACCATGACTTGCCTCTGAAGATGCCCAACATAGGGGCTTCCTCAAGACTGACACAGAGTTTCGTACCTTGGTTGGTTTCTATCTAGGGTTCACCTCTAGTGTATCCGCAGACTCGCAACTGGAGCTCTCAACGTTGTTTTGTCTCAGTCCCTCAGAATCATGTATATATCCTGTCGCGAAGTTATGAACTGCCCCCTCTTCTGCTGGAACAAGGTTGATACCACTGAAGCTCTCGGAAGCGCTGGACAATAATCGAAACGACATTAATCTCATCCATTCAATCTAATCCAGAAGGCGCACTTTTGTGGCATGTGGCATGCACAGAACGTGGAGAGCTACAAGTGGCGGTGCATGTAACTATAAACTGTAAAAAAAAGAATGCTCCCCATTTGGTAACACACTGCTCCAATCACGCATCGAGAGCTAAACAGGCACCAAGATGATCCTGCCTTAACTTAGCTCGGTTCCGGGGCCAAGCAAGTTGCTGTATGCGGACAGCCTGAATCGCCCCTAATTGAAGGGGAACCAAGTCGACCTTTAGCTCCTCTCTGTGAAAAGTGAAAGCCCCATAGATGCATGTGAAACAGTAGGAGCTCAACCCACCAGACCACGGCCACGCAGCCCGGAAAACCCACAAGCGTCAGTTAATGATTGGTTCCCCTTTTCCTCTCTTATTTTTATGATCAGTGTTATCTCCAAACTAAAGAATGAGAAATCATCCTGGCCAAGAGGTGGTTCCGAGAAATTTTCACTCCTTTCATGTATGCGAGTTTGGCTAAGTTTCCAACAGATGCCCTTGAGCCGTTATTATGGAGAAAATATCAGCAGGCCATAAATTACAACAAGGACAAAGTGCCTTTTGGGGGTAGCAGTAAGAGAACCGGTGGCCAGGGAACAGAAGAGGTCAAGCCCTCCAGGGGTCTGGGGAGTCTGCGCTGAGAATCAAATGAAGGGCGGGAACACCTTGGCTGTATCGCCTTGAAGGGCAGAGCCACTAAGAAATGACACCGGAAGGTGTTGCAGGCAGAAGGTGAGAATCCCCACGGCTGCAAGCTCGAGTAACCAATACTAGTAATCACTTCAACAATTTTTATGTGGAACTGAAATGCTGGGCCACTAGGATCCGGTCGATCGGGAAGCTTCTCGAAACATGATCCGCCTCATAACGGGAGGATTTGACTTTCAAAAGCTTATCCCCTTCCGCCGAAAAACCTTGTCGCTCTCTGATACGATCAAAGATTCTCATGGGAATAAAAGTTGTTTGTTGTTCCTCACGAAATATTCAATTAGGAGAGCTCCGGTTCTCAAGCGGTTTCAGCTGATGCCGACGGTGGCCCAGCAGGGCTGAAGCGGGTAAATAAAATCCCTCGCAATGCAAGCGAGCGAGCCCCGAGAAAGCGGACGCTCCAAATCCGCCTTTTCGCCGCTTGCAGCTTAGCAACAGAAGCCACGGTGGCACCTTGAGGCTAAGAGGATTATCCCATGGGAATCGTTCTCTTGGGGGCGGAAGGATAAACACACTCTTGTCTGAAACAAAATGTTGAAGACACAGAACCCATGAAGCTGCGCCTTGTGTGGAATCAGACCGTCGGTCCGTTAAAGTCCATGCTGTCTGCTCAGACCGGCAGCCACTCACCTGGGTCTCAGGCAAAGAGAGCCCTTTTATCTTTCATGTACCGCCCGGCCCTTTCAACTGGAGATGCCAGAGGTTGAACCCGGAGCCCTCTTCATGCAAAGAAGACTTCCCTGCTGAGCCACTGAACCCCCAAACTCCCTGTTTATTGAAGCAAACATCTAACTAGTTTCCATAGTCCACCCCCTGCGGGACCCATGGACTCAGCGAAGTCTCCAGAGGGGCCTGTAAAGTATTGGAGCTGTTCACCGGCCTCTTGGAGGAACTGCCGCTGATGTGGTGCCCCTCCCCTGTTTGGCTCCCTCGCCTGACTCCCTGACATCTGGGTCATTTGTCATCTTACAGGGCCACCATGCCTCCCCCTTTCTTTGGGGTGGGAGGGAATCTTAAAATTAAGATGCTGGACCCCATTCATATTTTCATTCCCTTCTTGATGATTTCATTGCTTAATTGTTGCTGCCTTTAATGTTTTTACTTTGCCCTGTATTGTTGTTTATTTGTTGTACACCACCAGAGCCCTTTGGGGATGGGGCAGTATAAAAAATTTTCCTCAAAATTACCGAATGAATGATCGAATGAATGAAATGAAATGAAATGGAATGAAATGAAAGGAATGGAATGGGAAATTAACGAATGAAATCGAATGGAATGGAATGGGCAGCAGAGGAAACGACGGGGCGAGCAAGATGCCAGACACTGAAGACGAGGCTTCTGAGCAGGAGACCAGGAGCTGTGGAGGCCTCGGCCGAGCGTCTTCCCTTAATCAGAAAATATGCACACTTTCCACTGCAACCCGTCCTTGCAACCCAGGTTTTGCGACATGAGGGATGTCATGGGCTTTCTGCCATGTAAACCCCCCGCCATGCTGCTGAGTTGTTTACAAGGAGTTTCACAAGCTGCGCTAAGTGACAGAAGATCGGACACAGTCGGTGCTACCCTTGTTCAGGCTGGGAAGCACCCAGTCGCAGCCCCCCCGCCCCCATCAGCAAGGATTTATTCCAATCTGCAGCCCATGGCAGGCAGGCCCGGTGTGAAATCAAGCGCTAATAAAACAATGGGTGTCAATACGGATAACAGGAATCCGGGCCCACGACGGCAGCAGCCGGGGCTGTATCAATGCAACGGCCTTCTTAACTGTGCCCCGGGAGATTGAGCGTGTCGACATTCTGCTATATTTCATTTTTAATAGACTGGCAAGTATGGAGGTGTTAGGCTCTGCTCATGCGTAGAGGTGGGAAAATCAAAGTCGGCTCTTGCTCTCTGCCTGCCTGTCATGTTCTTGGAGGTCCTCTAGAAAATCCTGCTCCTGGAAAGGGGGCGCAGCGTTTGCTGGGTCTGGCGGAGTCCGGAACACACGAAGGCCGGTCCAGAATCTGGTCTCAACAGCTCTTCAGAGCTTCCGACCACGGAGGTCACGGCACGGACACACCCCAAGCTAAGCTGCCTTTGACTGAATCAGTCCATCCCTCCCTCAGGGTCAGTCTGGTCTCCTCAGACCTCCAGGGGTCTCCGGCAGAGGCCTTTCCCTTCACCGACTGCCAGGGGCCCATCCACGGAAAATGGCGCCCAGGACAAACCGTGAAATTGGGTCCCTCCCCAAACCTCTGACACCAATGCTTCCTGCAAGCCACACAGACATTCACAATTGTGAAGCAAGCAGCTCAGGTGGAAGGCAGCTAGGGAGCTCCCGCAGGTGGCTCACTTCCACTTCCGCAGTTTTCCACCACAGTCAGAGGGATCCCATTTCCTTCCCACTCCCAGGAGGCCCTCCTGCCTCCCCCCCAATCCCTGCCAGCCCATCCCGGATGGCGGGTCAGGTCACAAGTAGTGGCGCCAACAAGGGGGCACTCCCCCCTTTTTTTTATTAATACTGGAAAGTGACTTTAAAACCTCCTCCCCTTCCTCAGAGTCAGGGGTGGGTCCCTGCAGGGTAATAGACTCCAGGGAGAGGACTCTGTGCTTAATTCAATTCCCTGGCCAGTGGCTACAGCGGGCCAGGATTACAGTGAGTAGACAGACGTGAAGGATCCAATTAACTTTGAACAACCCGTGATTCCTGCAGCCCAGCAGCATTTCAAAGTGACTCCAGTCATGGATACAGCGGCTGCGGAGCAGGCCTGGCCAAGATGTATCGTAAGGCGCACCCTGTTTCCCACAGCTCTCTGCTGAAGAAGACCCCTCCCGTGGACGGTACGCAGCCCCCTCCTCCTTTGCTTGGCAAGTAGGGCACTTAGCCATCAAGTGGAAATCTCTAAAAGTGCTGGACTCTTTATATTCGAGGGGGTCGACATTACAATATCTGGTTCTCCTTTGGAAACATTTCTATGAAGGGAAGGAGAGTGCGGGTAAGCCTCTCTCTCATCCGTCCCATCCATCCGTCCCCCAGTTGGTTTCATAAGTCTTACCCTCTTTATCCTGTCCCAGGCGGCCGGTCTGGCGCAGGGAGAGTGCTCTCGAACAAGCTGTCTTCCCCAACACTGGCACCCAGGAAGGTTTTCTTGGGATACATCCCATTTACCTCAAGCATCGAGCTGTAAGTTAGATCTCGGCACACAAGTTAAATCTAACAGCTTGATTTGCACTCGATTCTTCTTATGGGACCAGCGGCGCCCCCCCCCCCCCCCCCACCCCCAGCTGTTTTTTATTTCTGGGCTGCCTCTAATTTCCACTGGCACATGGTGGTGCTAATAAATCACCCTCTTGACCTTATCTGGACGGCTTCCACACCTCCCAATCTCTTTATGTGAAGGGGGGAAAGGGAAATGAAAGATGGGGAGCTATTCTGCTCTCCCTCAGCTAATAACTAGTTCCGTGGTGGCGAACCTTTGGCACTCCAGATGTTATGGACTACAATTCCCATCAGCCCCTGCCAGCATGGCTAATTGGCGAACCTTAGACGCTCTTAGACGCTCCACCTGGATTTCCCGCCACTGTCTTATTCTGCAACCTGCTGGCAGAGGCGTATGGGGTGGAAATGGCCCTGGGGGACAAAACCTTCTCCGGGCGCCCCCCTGGTGGGTCACGGAGCCAATTGGTCATGCTGGCAGGGGCTGATGGGAATTGTAGTCCATAACATCTGGAGTGCCAAAGGTTCGCCACAACGGAACTAGAGTATCTGCTGCACATACCGTATTAATGGCTGATCCCCAGAAGGTAGGGGGCGCATCTGCCTGGGGACATGGGTTACCTCATCTCCCCAGGCACACCAATCTAATACACTAATCTTGGCTACTGCTACGGGGCACAAAATCATCAGCCCCCATGTGAGACCACAATGGTCAAGCTGGCCCTGCTCCTTGCTGTGGGTTCTCCTTCATAAGCCTTACATTAATAATAATGGGTGGCGGCCGAGGGAGGCCAAAGACCACAAGGCGCAGCTGCCTCGCTATCTTTGGCCTCCCCCAGCCCCACCCACATTGTCGTCAGGGTTATGCAGGGGGCGGAGCTCCGTGACCCACCGGGGGGGTGCCTGGAGGAGGTTTTGTCCCCCGGGGCCATTTCCACCCCATACGCCTCTGCCAGCAGGTTGCAGAGCAAGACAGTGGCGGGAAATCTAGGTGGAACGTCTTAGAGCAGCTACGCAAGGTTCTCCCTGGCTCCTCCTCCTGGGGGGCACAGAGGCCTCTTGGAGAAGATCTCTTTATGAAACAGATCTGACACCAGTTTTCCACCCCCCAGCCCCAAACTGCAGCTGGTCTCTCTGGCACAAGCTGCAAAGAGAAGGCCGTGTGCTTCGGAGAGCCAGGCAGCCACTGCGTGCCCCCACCCCTTCGCTGCTGGCTGGACGGAGGCCACCGCGGTATTTTCCAGATGGCTCCGGACGTGGCTGCCAGGAACACTTCCAGTGTCCACCGAGCACTCTCATTTGGATCTAGGTCCCGGCTCGGAAGCAACCTGCCATTTGGCGCCAGTCACACGTTTCTCCCTCTGCCACTCACCCCCACCCACCCCAGCCAGAATTACCTCCACAGTAGAACATGATTGCAAAATGTCTGCCTGGAGGCCAGTCTGCCATCCCCTTAATTTCTCCTTCCTGACAGCCCCTCTCCCCTTAGTGGTTGGCTCACTCCTCTCTTCTTCTCTCCTCCAATCTACTCTATTGCTCCTGGAGCTTGACACAGTGACTCCATGCAAGGCGCAGAGGTCCCCTTCTACAGCCGTGCTGTTCCAGAGCCCCCTCCCAAGTCTCCCTTCCCCTCCCCCACCCCTCTCAGACCCTCTGCAGTGGGGAGTCTGGGCTCTTCCTGGGGAAATTTGGCTCTGCACCCAGCAAAATTTTTCCGGGCTGACTTTTGGCTGATTGGCAGGAAAGTCCAGTTCTTTCGATGTCCCATTCTGCTACCTCCTGAACTGGCTCAGATGCAGCACATTTAGGGGGCCGATGCAGCAGCAGCAGCAGAAGAAGAAGAAGAAGAAGAAGAAGAAGAAGAAGAAGAAGAAGAAGAAGAAGAAGAAGAAGAAGAAGAAGAAGAAGAAGAAGAAGAAGAAGAAGAAGAAGAAGAAGAAGAAGAAGAGGAGGAGGAGGAGGAGGAGGTGGAGGAGGAGGTGGAGGAGGAAGAAGAAGAAGAGGAGGAGGAGGAGGAAGAAGAGGAGGAGGAGGAGGAGGAGGAGGAGGAGGAGGAGGAGGAGGAGGAGGGGAAGAGAAGAAGAAGAAGAAGAAGAAGAAGAAGAAGAAGAAGAAGAAGAAGAAGAAGAAGAAGAAGAAGAAGAAGAAGAAGAAGAAGAAGAAGAAGAAGAAGAAGAAGAAGAAGAAGAAGAAGAAGAAGAAGAAGAAGAAGAAGAAGAAGAAGAAGAAGAGTTTGGATTTATATCCTCCCTTTCTCTCCTGCAGGAGACTCAAAGGGGCTTACAATCTCCTTGCCCTTCCCCCCTCACAACAAACACCCTGTGAGGTGGGTGGGGCTGAGAGAGCTCCGAAGAACTGTGACTAGCCCATGGTCACCCAGCTGGCGTGTGTGGGAGTGTCCAGGCTAATCTGAATTCCCCAGATAAGCCTCCACAACTCAAGCGGCAGAGCTGGGAATCAAACCCGGTTCCTCCAGATCAGAGTGCACCTGCTCTTAGCCCAGCTGATTCCACTTCACTGCTGGGGCTGCAGAGAAAAGAAGAGGGAAGCCAGCTCTTTCCTGTCTCCCCCTTTTGAGGCAGAGATTTTTAAAAACTGCTTCTGTCCCTGCACAGGTTGAAGCTGGTGTGTGTGTGTGTGTGTGTGTGTGTGTCGAAATTAGCTTTTTCTTTTCAAACACAGAGATTAAAGACATCGCACTGCATCTGTTCCCACGCAGTTTGGGGGGGGGGGGGGGGGAGAGAAATTAGCTCTTTTCCTTTTGCTATAAGGTGCATCTCAGAAGCTTATAGGAAATTAAAAGGTCAACTATTGGATAGAGAGTTCTCTACCCTAATCACCGCAGTCAAGAAAACGTGCTCCCCCCTGTATTTTCCTCTCCCATTTGAACGGGGCCACTTGGCACACTACCTGTATTGCTTAATAAACCCTGCTCAAAGGAGAGAGTTTCATGGATGTGCTCTTGTGTGTTTAATGTTATGCCTTCTGCCTTGTTACTATATGGGCATAGGATTTAATAAGCAAGAAAAGGCTAAAAAGATTGTGCCCGTGTAATTCGATGGCTCCAAGTTGGAATCTCTGGCTCCACCAATTACTAAGACTGTCTCAGATTCAAGGAAATCAGATCCAAGTATGTGAATCTCTAATTCCCTTTAAGACATTTCCAATTCCGACCTCCCTTTATTTATTTAGATTACACTACTTGTTGGACAACCCTGATCCTTCTCTCTGTATGATAGTGGCAGACTTTCTCCTGGAAATTACTAAACGCCAGTAGATTTCCTTCGACCTGTATTGTATATGCTTTTAAATCCATTTTTATTACTGTTGTACTGTTGTCTATGCCAATAAAGGCTTGCTTCTATAAGGTGCATGAGAATCCGACTTCCCAAAGATCTCCCATCAGCTGTGAGTCAGTTTCTGACCAACACTCAGCTGCACCCTCTTCAGCTCAATGCAATCTGAAGATACCCCTGGATCAGCTCACAGTCTGAGGTCTTGAACATGTTCATTTGCTGAATAGGTTTGTGGACTAGGTGTGGCTGGTAACCCCTGGGAGGAATTGGGGGGTGGGGTCTGGTGCTCCAGTGTTGTACTGGTGCGGTCACATCACTTCCAGAAATTCCATGTGCTCTCATGTATCACAAAAATCATAGAGTTTTTGCCGAATGCTAGAGCGTCCCCTATATCGCTTTTAATCTCCATTGGAAGTGATGTAAACAGAGTGGCATGATCTCGGCGTGTGTCCTCTCCAAACTAAAGAGTCCCAAATGCTGCAGCCTCTCCTCATAAGGAAGGTGCTCCAATCCTTCAATCATCCTCGTTGACCTTCTCTGCACTTTTTCTATCTCTTCGAAATCCTTTTTGAGATGTGGCAACCAGAACTGGACACAGGACTCCAAGTGCGGTCGCACCACTGCTTTATATAAGAGCATGACAATCCTTGCAGTTTTATTATCAACTCCTTTCCTAATTATCCCCAGCATAGAGTTTGCCTTTTTTACAGCTGCCATGCATTGAGTTGACATTCCCATAGAACCATCAACTAAGACGCCCAAATTCCTTTCCTGGTCTGTGACTGATAGCACTGACCCTTGTAGCGTGTATGTGAAGTTTGGATTTTTTGCCCCTATGTGCATCACTTTGCATTTTGCTACACTGAACTGCATTTGCCATTTCTTAGCCCACTCACCTAATTTATCAAGGTCCGCTTGGAGCTCTTCACAATCCTTTGTGGTTCTCACCACCCTACATAATTTGGTATCATCTGCAAACTTGGCCACCACACTGCCCACCCCTGCTTCCAGAACGAAAAGGACTGCCGGCTCCCCCATCCCGGAGAATTCTGCAGCATCCCGAACATATAGGCGTCCTTCAGTGCCATAGCAGAGCCTTCTATAGCTGCTCTTTGCAGGTAAATTGCATATCTGGGGATCAAACTATGGATCCCGATCCTCAGGGGCTCAAGGACAGACTTGGAGGATTTCAGGGAGCCCTTGGAAAATGGCATCAGTTGGCACAGACAAGACTGAGTTGTGATCCAGTGATCCCACTTGGAATAAGACAGTGACTCTGCAACAAACAGAAGTGAGTGACCGGCCAGTCCATGTCCTTACAGTGGCAGGCTTAGAATCTCACATCAGACTAAAGAATCCACACCCAGAAGAGGCTGCCTGACGCACCTCTGCTCTCACTTGGCCTCCCTTCTGCAGAGAGGGCACTGCAAGTGATAGACCTATAAGTCCATTCCCTAGACAAAGGCACGGCAGAGGGACTGATACTCGGCGGGATTTCCTGTTCGCTCCCCTGCCTGAACAGCCCCGTCGCCAGAAATCTGGGTAATGATGCGTTAGGTCTCTCACCGCTGCTTATTTCCATGTTAAGATGATGGAAGATGTTTTTGCAGTTTGAAAAAACCCTGTGATGCCTCATCCTAGGATTTCACATTTCACAGAGGCATGTGGGAACAAGGACCCCCCCCCCATTTTAAAAAGCAGTTGTTGTTGTTGTTGTTGTTATTATTATTAATTTATTTGATTTAATATACCGCCCTATCCCCGAAGGGCTCAGGGCGGTGTACAACATAAAACATCATATATAAAATCATAAATATAATTTAAAAACAGCAGTTATGTCCTAAAACAGCATCCCATGAAACTCTTACATAACCCTCCCAAGAAAAGATAGTGGGTCCCGATGATGTTAGGGACCCATGTGGAGCAGAGGGAAGGAGACTGGGGCACGTACAGCCCACCCACCCCCCCTCCTCTCTACCTCCGGCCCTGGATTCCGGTTTTCCAACATAATCACAGCAAGGATGTAAATAAAACTAAATTGTCAGAGGTGATTTTGATAAACTGTTCCACTCCCTCCCTCCAACAACCCTGTGAGGTGGTTTAGGCTAAGGAACAAGGTTACCTGGAGTGCTCCCCTGGCAGACGGAGGATTCGAAACTAGGACTCCCAGATCCCAGAGTGACCCTTCAGCGGCTGCCCCAGCCGGTCTCTCATATGTTTAGGAGGAGGTTTGGTTTCTATACCCAGCTTTTCTCAACTGTAGGGCGTTTCAAACCGGCCTACAAACTCCCTTCCCTCCCTCTCCCCACAACAGACACCTTGTGAGGCAGGTGGGGCTGAGAGAATGGGGAGAGAGCCCTGCCCAAGGTCACCTAGCAGGCTTCATGTGCAGGAGCGAGGAATCAAACCTGGTTCTCCAGAAGGGTCCGCCACTCTCTACACCACGCTGGCTCCCCACCCCTAGCCAAGCCCCATACGCACAACGCTAGAGGAGACGCGAGAAAGTGTAGAGACAGCCTCCAAGGGAGAGCTCCTCCGTCTCTCCTGCGTCCCTCCCTGCTAGAAGCCCAGGTGCAACGAGGATGATTGAAGGATTGGAGCACCTTCCTTATGAGGAGAGGCTGCAGCGTTTGGGACTCTTTAGTTTGGAGAGGAGACGTCTGAGGGGGGATAGGATTGAAGTCTATAAAATTATGCATGGGGTAGAAAATGTGGACAGAGAGACATTTTTCTCTCTTTCTCACAATACTAGAACCAGGGGGCATCCATTGAAAATGCTGGGGGGAAGAATTAGGACTAATAAAAGGAAACACTTCTTCACGCAACGTGTAATTGGTGTTTGGAATATGCTGCCACAGAAGGTGGTGATGGCCACTAACCTGGATAGCTTTAAAAGGGGCTTGGACAGATTTGTGGAGGAGAAGTCGATGTATGGCTACCAATCTTGATCCTCCTTGATCTCAGATTGCAAATGCCTTAACAGTCCAGGTGCTCGGGAGCAGCAGCAGCAGCAGCAGCAGAAGGCCATTGATTTCACATCCTGCCTGGGAGCTCCCAAAGGCACCTGGTGGGCCACTGCGAGTAGCAGAGAGCTGGACAAGATGGACTCTGGTCTGATCCAGCAGGCTAGTTCTTATGTTCTTAGGTGCCTGGCCCAGGAAACAGCATCCCAGGGGGTCCTTTTCCACAACAGGGCATGAAGAGTGCAAATTAAAAGGATAAACATCGGCAACTTGTTCATGTACCGAGGAGCGGCACCAGCAGCCGTGCCCATGGGCTTCTTTTCCAAGGGCTGCTTCTCTCCCATTTCTCAGCTGGGTGGCTTTGAGGGGGACAATCCCAAGCCCCGAAATAGTTCACAATGACATTCGGCCTTTGCAGTCACGCTCCCCTTCTGAAAGGGACTCCAACAAATACGGCTCGGCATGTACCTCAGCCCAACCTGGTGCCACAGACTAAGTCTGGTGGGCTTTGAAATTAATCGGTAGCTTTACCGCTCCAGCAGCTGCATTCCCACTCCCCCTCCCCCCACCGGCCCCCTGAGGTTTGTGTAGTACCAGAGCTGCATCTTGCAAGCCGTTTTCATATTTCAAAAGGAAGCAGCGTGTGTTGTCCCCAGAGGGTCTTTATGCGAACGGAAATATTACTCGCACGACCACTTTCTAATCTCATTAGCTGCCTGCACCAAATATCTCCCCCCTTTTGCAGGCGAGGGGGGTGCAGATGGGCATAATTGCCCGGTTTGGAAGTATTTCACCTTCCCACCCTTTGAATGACCAACTTAAGGAGCAGCAGTGGCGTAGGAGGTTAAGAGCTCGTGTATCTAATCTGGAGGAACCAGGTTTGATTCCCAGCCTGAGCTGTGGAGGCTTCTCTGGGGAATTCAGATTAGCCTGTGCACTCCCACACACGCCAGCTGGGTGACCTTGGGCTAGTCACAGCTTTTCTGAGCTCTCTCAGCCCTACCTACCTCACAGGGTGTTTGTTGTGAGGGGGGAAGGGCAAGGAGATTGTCAGCCCCTTTGAGTCTCCTGCAGGAGAGAAAGGGGGGATATAAATCCAAACTCTTATTCCTCTTCTTCTTAAGGAAGAGTCACATGAGATGAGAAAGATTGCAGCTGCTCAGTAGGAGAAAAACAGTGGCAGTTTTTTTCTGGGGAGGGGCGCACTTTTGCTCTGCTCAGGGGAGGGGTTGGGGTTCATAGAATCATAGAGTTGGAAGAGACCCCAAGGGCCATCCAGTCCAACCCCCTGCCATGCAGGAACGCACAATCAAAGCACTCCTGACAGGTGGCCATCCAGCCTCTCTTTAAAAACCTCCAAAGGAGGAGACTCCATCACCCTCTGAGGTCGTGCATCCCACTGTCGAACAGCCCTGACGGTCGGGAAGTTCTTCCTAATGTTTACGTGAACTCGCTCCTCCTGGTCCTAGTCTCTGGAGCCTCAGAGAACAAGCTTGCTCCCTCACCAACATGGCATCCCTTCAAATATCTAAACAAGGCCATCACGTCCCCTCTTAACCTCAGTGGTACAGCGTTGGCCTGGCATGCCGAAGACCGCAGGTTCAACCCCCCGCATCCCCAGTTAAACCCTCTGCTTTAAGACCCAGAAGAGCAGCTGCCGGCTGGAATCGATAATTTTGTCCTTGATGGAAAAATGGTCCAGCGGTTCTGTATCAAGGCAGCTCCACATCCCCCTCTGCTCGCAGGAGCTGGGGATGACGGCCGGGTCGGCTGGGGTTTGGGCCAACAGAGAGGGAGGGGAGCCCAGCTGTCTTTTCCACAAATCCAAATGACCTTTCCTCTCAGTCTGCCCTCAGGACTCTCTAAGCTCCGCTGCTTGATGTGCAGCCGAGGCAAGAAAACACACAGGGACACACTTTGCCTTTTCATTTATTCACCACGCAGGCCCAGTCGATTCCCATTTTTCTTGCTGATTCCTCAGTAACACATTAAAAGAGCTGTTTGTTGGCTCTGCTTGCCAAAGGCCTGGCTGGGCCACGGAAGGTCTCTTCTTCCAAGAGCTAATGAAGAAAGGAACCGGGTCTGGCTACTAGGGGGTGCATTTGGCCTTTCTGAGAACCACAGCAAATGGGAGGGGGCTGGGGGCAGGCGAGAAGCGTCTCTCTGCTGCTAGCTTTTCTGGCTTTTTGTTAGCTAATACGCGGTTTTCAAACTGGCCTCCACGGAACCCCATATGGGCTCAGCTCTCAGTGAGGAGATTTTTCCTTCAAGGCACTGATAGATTGGGAGCAGCAGTGGCGTAGGAGGTTAAGAGCTCGTGTATCTAATCTGGAGGAACCGGGTTTGATTCCCCGCTCTGCCGCCTGAGCTGTGGAGGCTTCTCTGGGGAATTCAGATTAGCCTGTACACTCCCACACACGCCAGCTGGGTGACCTTGGGCTAGTCACAGCTTCTCGGAGCTCTCTCAGCCCCACCTACCTCACAGAGTGTTTGTTGTGAGGGGGGAAGGACAAGGAGATTGTAAGCTCCTTTGAGTCTCCTGAAGGAGAGAAAGGGGGGATAGAAATCCAAACTCTTCTTCTTCTAAGACTGCAATTGAAATGCAGCAAGGAAATGTTGGCTCTGCTTTCTGTTTACACGGGCAGCCTCTCAGAAGGGCCAAGCCAGAGGTGGGATCCAGCAGGTTCTCACAGGTTCCCGAGAGTAGGTTACTAGTTATTTGTGTGTGCCGAGAGGGGGTTACTAATTGGGGATTTTGCCATGTGATTTTTGCCTCAGTTACGCCCCTCCTCTCCGCAGTAGCGCGCAGAACTTGAAGCAGTCTAGCAGGAGGTGCACCGGCGTGCATGGCAGCCTGCGCCTGCGTGCATTCATTTCCCGCCCAAGGACCGGCGCAGCAGCTGCGTCCTTTGCTACACAGCTCCCTGTTTCTCTAGGGAAATGCCCTCTGCCCTCGAATGCCCGCCAAGCACTGCCTGGCCGTGTCTCCGCACCAGCCCCCCATTGGCTTGGCTACAACTCTGCAGTTTGAATCCCACCACCAGGGGAACCTGTTACTAAAATTTTTGGATCCCACCACTGGGCCGAGCCATAGTTGGAAGAGGTCTGGTTCCACAAAACCACTCCTCAGAATTGAAGGGAGGATGCCACCTTGGAGGATTAAGCGGGGGGGGGGGGGCATGGCTCCAGAGGAAGAGTTTGGATTGATACACCGCTTCTCTCTCCTATAAGGGGACTCCAGGTGGCTTACAAACACCTTTTCCCTTCCCCTCCCCAAAAGGTGTCTGTTGTGAGAAAGGTGACACATCAGATAAGAGGGACCCCCCTCGCTCATGGGGAGGAGTGGGGAATCAAACCTGGCTCTTCACATTAGAGTCCACCTGCTCTTAACCACTACAGGATGCTACACCAACAGACACCTTGTAAGGCAGGTGGGGCTGAGAGAGTTCTCAGAGAACTGTGACTAGCCCAAGGTCACCCAGCAGGAAGGTAGGAGTGCGGAAACCCATCTGGTTCATCAGATAAGCCTCTGCCACTCAGGTGGAGGAGTGGGGAATCAAACCCGGTTCTCCAGATTAGAGACCACCTGCTCTTAACCACCACACCACATGCGCTCAGTAGCAGAGCCTCTGCTTGGGGTGCGGAATGCCCCAGTTTCAATCCCTAGCAAGATAATAGGAGAGACCCCTTCTGCCCCCCCCCCCCCCCCACCGTGAGACCATGAAGAAACACTCTGGTCTACACTTGAAATCAATGAGGTCCACTTGAATGTCATTTCACAGCCACCTAGGAGGAAAAGACCACCAGCGAAGCCCAGGGTTGCTATACCGAAGCAGGCAATGGCAAACTACCTCAAATGGCAAACTACCTCAATGTGTCAGTCCTGGCCCGGATGGACCAAACTAGCCCAATTTCATCAGACACCAGAGACCAGGCAAGGGAGGAGGAGGAGGAGGAGGAGGAGGAGGAGGAGGAGGAGGAGGAGGAGGAGGAGGAAGAAGAAGAAGAAGAAGAAGAAGAAGAAGAAGAAGAAGAAGAAGAAGAAGAAGAAGAAGAAGAAGAAGAAGAAGAAGAAGAAGAAGCAGCAGCAGCAGCAGCGTTTGGATTTATATCCCCCCTTTCTCTCCTGCAGGAGACTCCAAGGGGCTGACAATCTCCTTGCCCTTCCCCCCTCACAACAAACACCCTGTGAGGTAGGTGGGGCTGAGAGAGCTCCGAGAAGCTGTGACTAGCCCCAGGTCACCCAGCTGGCGTGTGTGGGAGTGCCCAGGCTAATCTGAATCCCCCAGATAAGCCTCCACAGCTCAGGTGGCAGAGCGGGGAATCAAACCCGGTTCCTCCAGATTAGATACACGAGCTCTGAACCTCCTGCGCCACCCTAAATAAATGAACCCATGAAGAATGGCAGGGTTGTTGCCCTGGTGAATGGCCGTGACCCTCCTGCCTGCTTGGCTCACTCTTGCAAGCACGAGAAGGGGTCCCCGGGGGTATCCTGAGAGAGCCCCTCTTTGGCTGCAGGCCCTCAAGCAGAGGGGGCTCAGTCAGAGATTTCCAGCACAACACACAAGGTTGGGCGAGGTGACCTGGGAGGTTCCTTCCAAAGTAGCAAATGCCCAGGCGCAAACCCCCTCTGCCAGCAGACCCCGGAGTGACTGTAGGCCACTCGCTCGCTCACAGTATGGCTGGACCAGCATCCTCAGAGACCCAGGTTTAAATGCCCACCTCCACCACCGAAGCCCACTGGGAGACTTTGGGTCCTCCACATAACCTCAGCCTCATCTACCGCGCAGGGGCGTTGTTCTGAGGAAATGGAGGAGGGGAGAAAGATGTTCAAGTTCCAGCTGGGAAGAAGAGTGGGCTACAAGGCAACAAGGATGATTGAGGGACTGGAGCACCTTCCTTATGAGGAGAGGCTGCAGCGTTTGGGACTCTTTAGTTTGGAGAGGAGACGTCTGAGGCGGGATAGGATTGAAGTCTATAAAATTATGCATGGGGTAGAAAATGTGGACAGAGAGAAATTTTTCTCTCTTTCTCACAATACTCGAACCAGGGGGCATTCGTTGAAAATGCTGGGGGGAAGAATTAGGACTACTAAAAGGAAACACTTCTTCACGCAATGTGTGATTGGTGTTTGGAATATGCTGCCTCAGGAGGTGGGGATTGCCACTCACCTGGATAGCTTTAAAAGGGGCTTGGACAGATTGATGGAGGAGAAGTCGATCTATGGCTCCCAATCTTGATCCTCCTTGAACTCAGATTGCAAATGCCTTAGCAGACCAGGTGCTCAGGAGCAGCAGCAGCAGAAGGCCATTGCTTTCACCTCCTGCAGGTAAGCTCCCAAAGGCACCTGGTGAGAGCTGGACTAGATGGTCTCTAGTCTGATCCAGCTGGCTTGTTCTTATGGGCTCTTACGGGGGAAGCGGACCACCCTCCGGTCGAAGCTTCAAGCAGGTCCAACTGAGTTTTGAGCGAATCACGGGGCTTGCCAGGCACACCGTTTTGTCCTCCTTTGAAGCTGAGTAGGAACTTTAAGTGCTGAGATATAAAAGATTCCTTCAGGGGCTTTAAAAATTAATAGCTCTTTACATCTTGGAGATAAAACAAAACAGGAAGTGGCACATTATCAACACACAGGCCAGCCGAACCTGCAAAAGGTTCTCTCCTCTCCCCGCCTCCACGGGTGCTTTTAAGCATAAATTCTCACTCGGAAAGAAGGTGAGATGGGAGCCGGCCCCACACCGAGCCCCGAGCCCCACGGCTGTGACCTAGAAACGGGCTGGGGGCTGGGCAAAAAGAGGACCAGCCTTTGCTCGGAGGGAAGGAAGGGGTCTTAGGGGATTTGAGAGCAGGTGCCATCGATTATGTCGATTTTAGTATGCTGCGTTTTAATGGGGTGGGGCTATTTTATTTTATATAGAGCCAATTTAATTAATGTTTAATGGATTTTAGTCTTTGGATTATGTGCTCTATTTCTGTTTTGTTGTTCACCGCCCTGAGCCGTTCGGGGGAGGGCGGTATATAAGTTTAACCAATAAATAATAAATAAATAAATAAATAAATTTTAGGAAGCAGCTTGCCCAAAGCTCACAAGGACGCCTCAGCTACCTCTCTGAATGCGCAAGGTCTCCACTAGCCATCCCCAAACATCAACTGCCCCCGTGGGCATCCTTCCAACCCTCGGCATCGAGCGCTGAGCGGAGTGCGGAGCGGACGAATGCCTTCCACAAAGGAAAAGAAACCTGTATTTTTCATCCACTTAGTGAGCTGGAAGGAAGTCCCTCTGCAAAGCGCTGGAGGTCAGCTTCCAAGATCCCACCCCTCCCCCACCAAGCCCCATGTATGCCCCGTGCCACCCATCTTGCTTCAAAAAAGGATCCTTGGCAAGGAGAACTGAATAACACACACACACACAAACCTGTCTCCACCCTGCTCAGCGCTTGAAGAGACTGAACTGGACCAAAGCAGGATAGCTGAAGCAACTCTCTAATCCGGTGATGGCAAACCTTTTTGAGACCGAGTGCCCAAATTGCAACCCAAAACCCACTTGTTTATTGCAAAGTGCCAACACGGCAATTTAACCTGAATACTGAGGTTTTAGTTTAGGAAAAAACGGTTGGCTCCGAGGCGTGCGTTACTCGGGAGTAAGCTTGGTGGTAGTCGGTGGCTTTGCTTTGAAGCAACTGTGCAACTCTTCCAATGGGTGAATCACGACCCTAGGAGGGCTTACTCAGAAGCAAGCCCCATTGCCAGCAACCGAGCTTTCTCCCGGGTAAAGGATCACGCTTTAGTTCTTTGCATGAAAATCAGTGGGGTTTAACAGCACTTATCAGGGTTACCTACACTGCTTCCCCAAAACTAGGTCTTAGGTTTAATAGTAATAATCAAGTCCAGCGGCTCAGGCCAATCTAGATGTGTGGGGGGGACTCTGCGCGTGCCCACAGAGAGGGCTCTGAGTGCCACCTCTGGCACCTGTGCCATAGGTTCGCCACCACTGCTCTAATCCATATCTGCTCCCCTGGAACTTGCACAAGAAAATGTCCCAATAGATGGAAACCCTCACTCAGAGGAGCCCTTGACAGTATCCAGAGAGGCAGTGTGGCAGAATGGTTGGAGTGCAGGACTGGCACCATTCCATCAGGATCCTGGGTGGGAAACCTTGAACACATGGAGATGCCTTATGCTGAATCAGACCACTGATGGTCCACTGTTCAGTATTTCCTACTCAGACCGGCAGCTGCTCTCCAATAAAAGAAGAGGAGGAGTTTGGATTTATACCCCCCCCCCTTTTCTCTCCTGTAAGGAGATTCAAGGTAGTTTACAAGCTCCTTTCCCCATCCTCTCCCCACAACAGACACCTGGTGAGGCAGGTGGGGCTGAGAGAGTTCTGAGAGAACTGCGACTGGCCAAAGGTCACCCAGCAGGAATGCAGGAGTGCGGAAACACATCTGGTTCACTAGAAGAAGAAGAGTTTGGATTTATATCCTCCCTTTCTCTCTGTAGGAGACTCAAAGGGGCTTACAATCTCCTTGCCCTTCCCCCCTCACAACAAACACCCTGTGTGGTAGGTGGGGCTGAGAGAGCTCCGAAAAGCTGTGACTAGCCCAAGGGCACCCAGCTGGCGTGTGTGGGAGTGCACAGGCTAATCTGCATTCCCCAGAGAAGCCTCCATAGAGGCCTTCCACACCATCTGCTCCCTGATCCCTTCAGCTGGAGATGCTGGGGACGGGAAGCCAAACAGAGGCTCCCCCGCTGAGCCGTGGCTCCATCCCAACCGTGGGCCAGTCACGCCCTCTCGGACTGGCAGCGTTCCTGGGGAGGGTCAAATGAGGAAGGGACCTCTATGCACGATGTTCTTGGACCTTGGAGAAAGGCCAGAGAAGGTACCAGACAGAGGCTACCAGCCAAGGTACATGCAGCTCCAGGCGGCTCAATAACTCAAGCTTCACACACACATAAAGTTGCCTTCAAATTCATCAGGCCACCGGGTCTGTCAAGACACGACGGTCCAGTCAGACTGGCAGCTGCTCTCCAGGAGGGGGTCTTTCACGTCACCTCCTGGACACTGGTTCTTCCGACGGGAGGTTGCCTGGGCTTGAACCTGGGACATTCTGCTCCACAGCCCCATTAAGCAGTTCTGACTCAACAAATGCAACATGTGGGTATCCTTGAGCCTCAGAGGAGGAACCACCAACTTGATGCTCTGCCTCGAAAAAGTCAAGTCACTACAAGTGGGGGCTAATAGATCTTACAATTAAAAGGCACATTTCCCACATTGCCTGCTCAGACCGCATCACTTCCGCGTCTGATGGACGGGGGCGCTCAGAAATGAAGGAAATCACCTTAGAGAGCCAAGATGGGCGCTCAGAAGAAGAAGAGGAAGAAGAGTTTGGATTTATATCCCCGCTTTCTCTCCTGCAGGAGACTCAAAGGGGCTGACAATCTCCTTGCCCTTCCCCCCTCACAACAAACACCCTGTGAGGTGGGTGGGGCTGAGAGAGCTCCCAGAAGCTGTGACTAGCCCAAGGTCACCCAGCTGGCGTGTGTGGGAGTGCACAGGCTAATCTGAATTCCCCAGATCAGCCTCCACAGCTCAGGCGGCAGAGCGGGGAATCAAACCCGATTCCTCCAGATTAGATACACGAGCTCATAACCTCCTACGCCACTGCTGCTCCAGTAGCTGTCAACGGACCAAAACAGCCCTTTAAAAGGCTCTTCCCCTCGCCACTTTACTTCCAAAAACCAAAGCTTGAAGTCTGACAATTCCCTTGTGGTTGCCTAGCAATGGCCACTGAGAGCATTTGTTCTTAAAGCTACAGGGGCTCCTTTCTGTCCTTGCGGAGGGGAGGTTAATGACCCAAGAGTTTTTATGTTTTGATTTGTTTTTAGTCTTCAGATGTTTCTGCAAAGCTGGGGCTTTTTTTCAGGTTTGTAGAAAGATCCATCTGGTTTGTTCCTGGCCCCAAGTTTAAATATCTACAGATCTGACCACCTTGGGTGGTGCTACGACGGCCGTGTTTTCTGAAACCTGAGATGTAATATATAACTCTCCTGGCGAGGCAGCAAAACACATGCGCGCGCACACACACAAAAGGGACCGGGTGTGTGAGACACTGAAACAACAGAAAGTCTTTCAGTCTGTCCTTAATAGTCACCTTCAAAAAGATGTTTGGGGGGAGGAGCGCAGAAGATGGCTGCTGGGAGCCATCTCAGGAACACATGTGCAGAAGGGGGGTGGGGGGGCTTGCCATTCACTCCAGAGCCGGACCTCCCTCTAAAATGCCCGGTTTCGGCAGATTCGTGCCCGGAATCAATCCGTTCCTTAATTATTTTCTATGAAAACGCCGACAAGGGAGTCGGGACATCTGGCAGGCGGAGAGCGTGTCCCAAACGTCTGCATCTTTTTTCCCTGGCAAGACAGAGGAATCTGGGACCACCAGAAAAGAGCAGGAACTTGCAGAAGTCACTCCTGGCCTAGTGGGCTTTGGAAGAGACAACAAGCCTGAAAGAGAGTGGCTTGTGGTGGGTTTTCTAGGTTGTGTGGCTGAAAGGAGCAGCAGTGGCGCGGGAGGTGAAGAGCTCGTGTATCTAATCTGGAGGAACCGGGTTTGATTCCCCGCTCTGCCGCCTGAGCTGTGGAGGCTTCTCTGGGGAATTCAGATTAGCCTGGGCACTTCCACACACGCCAGCTGGGTGACCTTGGGCTAGTCACAGCTTCTCGGAGCTCTCTCAGCCCCACCCACCTCACAGGGTGTTTGTTGTGAGGGGGGATGGGCAAGGAGATTGTCAGCCCCTTTGAGTCTCCTGCAGGAGAGAAAGGGGGGATAGAAATCCAAACTCTTAAAAATAACTCCACAGAAACTATCACTTCACAGTGCCACTGAGGGAACACAGCTCACCGTGAGATGCCTCTGAGAATGCCAGATGAGGATGAAGAAGAAGATGAAGAAGAGGAGGAGTTTGGTCTGGAGAGGAGACGTCTGAGGGGGGATATGATTGACGTCTGAGGGGGGATATGATTTAGAGACGTCTGAGGGGGGATATGATTTAGTTTGGAGAGGAGACGTCTGAGGGGGGATATGATTGAAGTCTATAAAATTATGCATGGGGTAGAAAATGTCGACAGAGAGACATTTTTCTCTCCTTCTCACAATACTGGAACCAGGGGGCATCCATTGAAAATGCTGGGGGGAAGAATTGGGACTAATAAAAGGAAACACTTCTTCACGCAACGTGTGATTGGTGTTTGGAATATGCTGCCACAGGAGGTGGTGATGGCCACTCACCTGGATAGCTTTAAAAGGGGCTTGGACAGATTTATGGAGGAGAAGTCGATCTGTGGCTACCAATCTTGATCCTCCTTGATCTGAGGTTGCAAAGGCCTTAGCAGACCAGGTGCTCGGGAGCAGCAGCAGCAGCAGCAGAAGGCCATTGCTTTCACCTCCTGCCTGTGAGCTCCCAAAGGCACCTGGTGGGCCACTGCGAGTAGCAGAGAGCTGGACTAGATGGACTCTGGTCTGATCCAGCAGGCTAGTTCTTATGTTCTTATGCTCCCAAACCCCACCCCCAACCTCGGTTTGTTCCCCTGATGCCCCTCCCTCAATCCTGCCTCCCCTCCCACTCCCCCGCCCAGCACAAAGGCCTCCTCCACCCTTGCGAAGTCCTTCCTTCTCTGTGCCACCCTCTCCCCCAGCTGTCCCAATCTGCTCCAGCCTGCTCTGCAGCCTTCAGCTCCATCACCCTCCCCCCCCCCCCCACCCCGGAAGACTCTTCCCTCCCCTGCCGTCCCAAGTGCCTCTGAGGGACTCCCAGGAGCCGTGCCTGAAAGGTCCTCCTCTTGCTTCCTTCACATGGAAGTGGCTGAATGAAGGAGGAGGAGGAGGAGGAGGAGGAGGAGGAGGAGGAGGAGGAGGAGGAGGAGGAGGAGGAGGAGGAGGAGGAGGAGGAGAAGAGGAGGAGGAGGAGGAGGAGGAGGAGGAGGTTGGATTTATATCCCCCCTTTCTCTCCTGCAGGAGACTCAAAGGGGCTGACAATCTCCTTGCCCTTCCCCCCTCACAACAAACACCCTGTGAGGTAGGTGGAGCTGAGAGAGCTCCGAGAAGCTGTGACTAGCCCAAGGTCACCCAGCTGGCGTGTGTGGGAGTGCACGGGCTAATCTGCATTCCCCAGATAAGCCTCCACAGCTCAGGCGGCAGAGCTGGGAATCAAACCCAGTTCCTCCAGATTAGATACACGAGCTCTTAACCTCCTACGCCACTGCTGCTCCTCTCCCCGCCCCCCCCCCCCAAATAGCTTCAACGCCCTTCCCACAAAGGCCTGTGAAGTGTGAAGTGAGCAGGGAGAAGCAATAGGAAAACAGCACGGAGCCACCGCCGGTGTATTTTCTCTCGTAGGGCCAGGAATAGCTCAGCAGGGCCAGCTGAGTAGGGGAAAACAAGACAGCCGCAGTGGCTTTTTGCCCTTGGAAGAGCCGCTGGAGGCCCCAGAGCTCATCCGGTTCTCAGAAGGGATTTCCCACTGGAGACGAGTGGGGCAGGTCATGACCCCCACACTGCCCACGTCCCCTCTGTGCCGGGCAGCCTTTTGCTCCAACCCACCCCCCATTCCTTTGCTGCTGCTCTTTGGGGACAGCAGTTTGGGGAGGGGGGTGGGCTGCTCCCGCCTCCCTCTGCCGCCTCCGTCTCCGGCTGTGTTTGGGTCTGTTCTGCCCCCGCTGATGCTCTCCCGCAAGAGCCGAGCATGAAATCTCCCCTCCAGGCGCTTGGAGCAGAGAGCAGCCGCGACTGGCACCAACTGCAGCCCTTCTTCCCGCGTGGGGCTGGGGGCCGGTGGTCTGGGCCTGCGCATCCCCGGCTCCGGTGCCCACACAGCGCTATCAATAATGAATTCTGCCCAGAGCCTTCCGCTCCTGGAAAGGGGGAAACCTCGCCTGCTCAGGAGGCCGATGCAGCAAGCCCCGCCATCTCCCTGCCGCTTTGCATTTCCATCAACAGAGTGATTCCCGCACTCCAAAAAGCTTTTAACACGACGGCACAAATATCTGGGGCAGAGCTGGAGAGCGCGCCGGAGAGGAGAGGGAAGCCTCCGTGTGTGTCCCTAGAGTGCCGCTGCCTCCGAGCAGGGAGCAGAGCCAACCTTCTGGAAGGGGAAGAAATGAGAGAGGAACATTTCCTCACCCGTGTGCCCAGCTGGAGGGACAGACACAGCGCTGGCCTGTGCCCACGACGATGCTCCCGTTGGCGCTGAAGGCTGTGGCTGACTTGAACATAAGAACATAAGAACAAGCCAGCTGGATCAGACCAGAGTCCATCTAGTCCAGCGCTCTGCTACTCGCAGTGGCCCACCAGGTGCCTTTGGGAGCTCACATGCAGGAGGTGAAAGCAAGGGCCTTCTGCGGCTGCTGCTCCCGAGCACCTGGTCTGCTAAGGCCTTTGCAATCTCAGATCAAAGAGGATCAAGATTGGTAGCCACAGATCGACTTCTCCTCCATAAATCTGTCCAAGCCCCTTTGAAAGCTATCCAGGTGAGTGGCCATCACCACCTCCTGTGGCAGCATCTTCCAAACACCAATCACACGTTGGCTCTACGGAATTTATTTTGCGGTCCCCACTGCCCACCCCCAGAAGCTGCGCTCTGCTTGAAGCAAACTGGCTTTCTCCACAAGCAGACCTGCCCTTATGCAACCCTTCCCTTCCCCCCTCCCCGTCCCACCCCACCCACACCGCACCTGAGGAGTGGGGACTCCCAGCTGTCTAAAATTTCTCCGATTCTCCTATGTCCGTGGTGGCGAACCTTTGGCTCTCCAGATGTTATGGACTACAATTCCCATCACCCCCTGCCAGAATGGCCAATTGGCCATGCTGGCAGGGGATGATGGGAATTGTAGTCCATAACATCTGGAGTGCCAAAGGTTCGCCCCCACTGCCCTATGTCATTGCAGAGCAGAGGAAGGGGATAACGCCCCCAGCTTCCCAGAGAACCTTTACACAACCACGGTTATTTAAAGTTCAGTTACAACTGGAGTGTTTACAGGAATGGCAGAGTTACAGAAGGTAATTCCGCCTCTCGAATCCCTATCAGCAGAGACAGCAGGTTCTGAATGGCGCTGCAAAATACCGCGGCTGGCACTTGGCGGAGTTTTATGTCCTCCGTACACACCATCGCAGCAGCCATTAACATTCAGAAAGACTCCTTTACTGACAAATGGGAGCCGGAGAAAAGAAAGTAGGAAACTTGTAAGGATCTCATTTGCCTTTCTTCCCATCTGCGTCAGAGGGAAATAAAATTCTCAAATTGGGAGCTGGACAGATTTTCCCTTCCAGGGGACAGGCTGGCCAAGACAGAGCAGAGAAAGTACTGTGTTCAGTTCTGGTCGCCACATCTCAAAAAGGATATTGAAGAGATAGAAAAAGTGCAGAGAAGGGCAACGAGGGTGGTTGAGGGTCTGGAGCACCTTCCCTATGAGGAGAGGCTGCAGCGTTTGGGACTCTTTAGTTTGGAGAGGAGACGTCTGAGGGGGAATATGATTGAAGTCTATAAAATTATGCATGGGGTAGAAAATGTTGACAGAGAGAAATTTTTCTCTCTTTCTCACAATACTCGAACCGGGGGCATTCGTTGAAAATGCTGGGGGGAAGAATTAGGACTAATAAAAGGAAACACTTCTTCACGCAACGTGTGATTGGTGTTTGGAATATACTGCCACAGGAGGTGGTGGATGGCCACTAACCTGGATAGCTTTAAAAGGGGCTTGGACAGATTGATGGAGGAGAAGTCGATTTCTGGCTACCAATCTTGATCCTCCTTGATCTCAGATTGCAAATGCCTGAGCAGACCAGGTGCTTGGGAGCAGCAGCAGCAGCAGAAGGCCATTGCTTTCACCTCCTGCACGTGAGCTCCCAAAGGCACCTGGTAGGCCACTGCGAGTAGCAGAGTGCTGGACTAGATGGACTCTGGTCTGATCCAGCAGGCTCGTTCTTATGTTCTTAAAGGGCCTCGTAGCAAACAGGGGCAACGGGGGGGAGGGGGGGCTGGCCGGGTGGTGCCCGAGGGCATCTTTCCAGCCTTTGTCCTTCAGAATCTAGAGAGTCCCCTCTAAGAACATAAGAACATAAGAACAAGCCAGCTGGATCAGACCAGAGTCCATCTAGTCCAGCTCTCTGCTACTCGCAGTGGCCCACCAGGTGCCTTTGTAAGCTTCCAGGCGCGAGGCAGCAATGGCCTTGGCTTGAACATAAGAACAAGCCAGCTGGATCAGACCAGAGTCCATCTAGTCCAGCTCTCTGCTACTCGCAGTGGCCCACCAGGTGCCTTTGGGAGTTCACATGTAGGATGTGAAAGCAATGGCCTTCTGTGGCTGTTGCTCCCGAGCACCTGGTCTGCTGAGGCATTTGCAATCTCAGATCAAAGAGGATCAAGATTGGTAGCCATAAATTGACTTCTCCTCCATAAATCTGTCCAAGCCCCTTTTAAAGCTATCCAGGTTAGTGGCCATCACACTCTGTGCCTACCAAGGTTGGGGGGCAGGAATTGGGGCAGTTGGGTCAGCATAATTATGCTGCCTCACCACCGTGCAGCCAGTGTGGTACAGTATAATGGTTGCAGCAGGGAGCCAAAGAGCCCACTGACTCCCACTGTACCACCAAGTGGTTTTAGAGAGGGGGCGGGGACAAGTGGGCTTGCCCAGAGGAGACTGGATTGGCTGTGCAGATTAGATTAGCATAGCTTTGATGGCGCCAGGGCCCGGATGGCCAGACTAGCCCAGCCTCCTCAGATCTCGGAAGCTAAGCTAGGTTGGCTGCGGTTGGTACTTAGATGAGAGACCACCGAGGAAGTCCAGAAGTCCAGACCCCTTCCCCCCGTTGCCTGCAGACCCCTTCCGTCACCACCAGTCTGCCTTTACTGCCTTCACGCTGCCCACAGCCAAGTCCTGGCCTTCCTGGACCCCTGCGTGGAGTGGAATGGGGAGGGCTGCCTGTGCGCCCCTCTGAAAACACGCCTGTTATTCTTTTCTGGACCTTCGCCACCATCTCCAGCAATGTGAGCTCAAGGGCATGAAAAGAGAGCAGAAGGCATTATGCCGCCCGCCGCCCCCCCGTGTGACTGCATGAAGTTTCTGTGCTTAGGATTTGGGGTCACAGTAAAGCCAGCGGTCGCTGCAGATGCAAGGCCGAGGACCCTTCCGAGTACCAGCTCTGCAGAACGGGATGCCTGCACCATTTGAGGGGAAGCCGGTGCATACCCAAGGGGGCTACGTGTGCTAATGGAAAACGCAGGCATGTACTAGATGTACTAGTGGAAACACTAGAGCCAGTGGTGGCGAACCTTTGGCACTCCAGATGTTATGGACTACAATTCCCATCTGCCCCTGCCAGCATGGTCAATTGGCTGATGGGAATTGTAGTCCATGAACATCTGGAGTGCCGAAGGTTCCCCACAACAGACACCTTCTGAGGTTGGTGGGACTGAAACAGCTGTGCCTGGCTCAAAGTCACCCAGCGGGCTTCATGTGGAGGAGTGAGGAATCAAACCCGGTTCTCTAGATTAGAGACCACCTGCTCTTAACACACACACACACACACAGACACACACACGCACGCTGGCTCTTCACCATACAAACAGTAGCAAAACCCAAGATTAAATATTGAGCACGCAGTTTGGGAAAAGCATCCAAAAAGCAAGCTGCCTTTCAGAACAAAAAAGCCATTTCCCAAACGGCCAACGCAATCCGGTGCATCTGCTTCCCGGCCTCCCCAGGGAGCGAATCCCAAAGCCACAGAGCCGGCGTGGAAAACGCTCCGCCCTGCGTGCTCATTCACCCTCCCCCACACAAAAGTCCAACACGGAGACGACTTCCTCGCAGATCTTTATAATTGGGGGGGGGGGCAGAATGGGGGAGGTGGCAAAGGGGAAAACAGGAGGCGTGGGAGCCCGAGAAAGCCCCCCCCCCATTCATGCTGAGCCCCACACAGACATGCTCCCAGCCCCACAGGTTTCATTGAGAAAGACGCACAGCTGCCTTGTAGCCCTATCAGATCGTTCATCCATCAAGGTGAGTACGTTCTCCTCAGACTGGCAGCAACTCCCCGGGGCCCCAGGTGAAGGTCCTTCGCATCACCTTCTGCCAGGAGATGCTGAGGAGCGGACCGGTGCCCGAGCAGATATTCTGCCGCTGAGCCAGGCAAACACAGCGCCCAAAGGCTGCGTCCAGCCTGCGACCTTGACTGCCAGACAGTGACTCCGTAGGAAGGGCGCAGAGGCAGAGGCAGGCGGGCAGACTGGCGAGAGGGAATCCCTCTGTTGAGAGAGACAGAGAACCAGGTCCCAGCTGCTCATTCGTCCGTCATGGTGCCGGGTGATGGAGCAGAGGAAAAGAGGCACGGCAAGAGATGGAGTGGAGTGAGGCCACCCCTTTCATGGTGGGATTCAGCCGGTTTGCACTGCTTCATAAGAACAGAAGAAGAAGAAGAAGAAGAAGAAGAAGAAGAAGAAGAAGAAGAAGAAGAAGAAGAAGAAGAAGAAGAAGAAGAAGAAGAAGAAGAAGAAGAAGAAGAAGAAGAAGCAGCAGCAGCAGCAGCAGCAGCAGCAGCAGAAGCAGAAGCAGAAGCAGAAGCAGAAGCAGAAGCAGAAGCAGAAGAAGAAGAAGAAGAAGAAGAAGAAGAAGAGGAGGAGGAGGAGGAGGAGGAGTTTGGATTTATATCCCCCCCTTTCTCTCCTGTAGGAGACTCAAAGGGGCTTACAGTCTCCTTGCCCTTCCCCCCTCACAACAAACACCCTGTGAGGTAGGTGGGGCTGAGAGAGCTCCAAGAAGCTGTGACTAGCCCAAGGTCACCCAGCTGGTGTGTGTGGGAGTGCACAGGCTAATCTGAATTCCCCAGATAAGCCTCCACAGCTCAGGCGGAAGTGGGGAATCAAACCCGGTTCCTCCAGATTAGATACATGAGCTCTTAACCTCCTACGCCACATAAGAACGAGCCTGCTGGATCAGACCAGAGTCCATCTAGTCCAGCCCTCTGCTACTCGCAGTGGCCCACCAGATGCCTTTGGGAGCTCACGTGCAGGATGTGAAAGCAATGGCCTTCTGCTGCTGCTGCTCCCAGCTTTGGCAGAACCAGTTGTTAAAATGGTGCTTGTAAACAACCAGTTGTTAAATTATTTGAATCCCACCACTGGACACAGCCTATTTTGTTTTTGTTTTTAAAAATATCATTCAGGGTTTCAAAAGAAGCAAAATCATTCCTTTCCTTTTTTTAAAGAAAAAGTCAGCCAATGCAGAAGCAAAACACCCGCAAGAGGGGGGCTCTCTGCAGCCCGGCCCACCCCTTGCGCCTCCAGCACGCCCCTCCCTCAGCAACAAAGGTCAAGACGTTTAACGCCTCGGAGTTCGCTCTTCATTTCCCCAACCACTTCTCCTAAATAATTTAATCACAGCTTGCCGACTGAAAAGGAATTGAGAGCCAAAGATGGGAATCCAGGGACTGCAAATCAGCCGGAAATCAGCCACGCACTCGGCCTGGAAACACCCAGAGTGTTTTACAGCATTTCGGGGCGAGTTGGTCCGATTTCTCTCCATGTGCCCCACAAAGACTGAGCCGGCCTCACCAGCCCCTGCCTTCCAGAGCCCCAGTTGGCACCCGTGGGGGGGGGGAGTAGATATGCCAAGAAAGCCAGTTGGGGTGGGGGTGGGGGCACAGCCAGCTCCCCCTCCAGAAAGTTCTACTCTTAGATGATGATGATGATGATGATTAATTAAATTTAATAGCCCGCCCTACCCCCGAAGGGCTCAGGGCGGTTTACAAAACAATCAGCATTCAAATACAGCAAATAGTTTCAATTAAAACAATAAATAAATTAAACATTAAAACATTAGCAGCAGTGATCTTCCACAATTAAAATAAGTAGATGATGTCCGGCATTAACGCCCCTGGGAGGGGACAGGCCAATATTCAGCCAGCAGATGACAAAGCTGTAAGGAGCAACAAAGAAGATGAAACTCACTCTCTGTCCTCTCTCACTTTTTTTTTGGGGGGGGGGGGGCACCATAACCAGAAAGAGGGATCCAACTACTCTGCCACAATGCAGGAGAAACCCGTGGGCCTTCTTGGACAAGAGAGGTCTGGCCGTCCGAGATACACAGAGCAATCCTGGGGACATCCTGCTTGTAGATAAACAACTGAATTAAACACATCAGGGTGTTCTTTCCACAGCAAATCACGGCCCCCCTCCACTCCCCAAGATGACAAAAGAGCTTCTTTTGCAAATCCGTTTAGTCCACTTAATCTGAAAGCCAGCAAAAGCGAAGAGGAGACCTCAGGGCAGAGGGCAGAATTTCCCTCTCTTCTTAGAAGGCTCAATGAAGGATGCTTCATGTCTAGGAACAGCCAAACGGCACCCTGCAGGCGGCCAGATCTGGCCCAGAAGCCCACCCCCAAATAACACGGGAATCCAGAAAACATTTGCCTTCTCATGGGGATAGTGAACACTTTTCATGGGGATAGTAATAGTGAACACTTGTACAATCGAGCTCCATTCACAAGTTACTGTGAGAATACAAGCAACCCATGTACAGCATACATTTCTTCAAACGTGCATTCATAGAATCATAGGGGCTTTCCGCACTGACAGAGTTGTACTGGTTTCTATCTAGGTTCACCTCAGTGTATCCGCACTGCAACTGAGCTCAACGTTGTTTTGTCTCAGTTCCCCCGCCCCCTCAGAACTGCGACATCCCTGTCGCAGTTATGAACTACACCTTTCTGCTGGAACAAGGTCGATACCGCTTCGAAGCTTCGAAGTGCGGACGCATCGAAACGACACCTCATCTGTTCAACCAATCAGGAGCCGCTTTTGTGGCATGCGCAGAACGGGAGAGTTGTGGCGGGCATGTAACTGTAAACTGTAAACTGTAAAAACTGTAAAAAAAAAAAAAGAACGCTTCCGTTTCCCGTGGTAACACAAGCTCCAATATCTTTGATAAATACAGGCAAATAAGTAACAACTGAATTGACCTTGACTGAATTGGCCCATTACATAGAATCATAGAGTTGGAAGAGACCACAAGGGCCATCGAGTCCAACCCCCTGCCACTCATTCAATAACTCCAACCTTGTGTTCAACATCCATATACCACAACACATGGCTGAACCTGCACATTTATTAAGGTTCTGATCCCTGGTTTCTCTGATCAAGTGAACACGCCTTGCTGCTTACAAAGAGACGTACGCACCACTTACAGGTAGGATGTATTTACGTCCACTATCAACACTGGAATAAGTAGGACACACAAGCAGCCTTAAGATACAATCAGGTTCTGCAAAGACATGACAGTCGGGGGGGCCACAAGGGAAAACGGGCACGTGACCCGCCCCTCCATACTCCTTCTCAGCTACTCAGAGCTGTTGTTTGGCAGAAAAAGGTGTCCAATCGTAGACCCTGCCCTTCGGACTGTAGCGCAGATTTTTAAATGCTTCCCCACATATAAATAAAAAGCGTTCTCAGCTGTACAAAGACAGGAAGGAAGACTTCGCCCTGCCTCCTCTTTACAAGCGTGGGGGGCAGCAGAGGAAAGCAATGCCCCCCCCCCGCCAATCCTGCAGTCGGATGTTCCAGTCCATCATCCTGCCTCCTCCCAGGAACGTCCATGTCGGCTGGCTCTCGGCCTAGTCTCTGTGCCAGGAGAACCAACCGATGCCCTCTTGGCACGGGCTCGTCTCCTTGTAACGCTGAAAGCCACCTTGAGACTTCTGTGTGGCAGACGAAAAGGGGGATAAATAAGGGTGGGAATCACTCTCCCTGAGGACAACCTGGGTCCAGATCCCCTTGAATCTGTCCCCTCAGGACCCCTGGACACCCAGCAACACAACAACTACAACAACAACAACACCCCCAAAAAAGGTGCTGTGATCAAGCGGTAGCCAGTGACGCCCAACCGCATTTCCAGCAACGAGTGGCCTCGCTTAAGAAACCATCCAGAAAAAAAGAAACAACGTACAACACACGTTCTCTGAACAACCCACACCAGCCAATTGTAACGCACCACAGACAAGCCTACGCACTCCCCCAGCACTTTGTCTAGGCACACCAGCCACAATCCCCACACAACCTGCTGCCCTCTTTGTGGGACAGATGACCCCAAGATGGGGGCAGGGAGAAATCATACAGGCACACCCTTTGCCGAAACTGCCGTAGGGCACAATGCAGCAAGATCCTCTTTGCTTCTAAGTAAAATCAGCTCATGGAACTCCCTGCCTCAAGATGCACGGAATGTGACTGGCCACAAACTGAGTTGATGTGAGGAGGGAATTAGACAAATCCATGGAGAGCAGATCAAGTCAAAGGCTAAATGGAACCTCCATGTTCAGAGGCAGCAACATCGAACACCAGTGTTGGGGAGGGGGCAAGAATGAGGGGAGGGATTTTTTGCCTTGCTTGTGGGCCTGCCAGGGCTTCTGGCTGGACACTGTGGCAAACTGGACAATGGACTGGACAGCGGTGCCATGATAATAGGGAGAAGATGTTGCTCAGTAGCAAAGCATCGGCGTGGGAGGCGGAAGCCCCAAGAGTCCATCGCCGGCATCCCCGGTTTAAAAAGAAGTTGGAGTCAGACGACGGGAAAGATAAATCTCTGCCAGCGACTCTGAAGAGCGGCTGCCAGACAGAGCAGGCAATTCTGACCTTGCTGGACCAAAGATCCTGCAGGACCAAGCAGTGTCTAGTGCAAGGATGGCGAACCTTTTTGAGACCGAGTGCCCAAATTGCAACCCAAAACCCACTTATTTATTGCAAAGTGCCAGCACAGTAATTTAACCTGGATACTGAGGTTTTTGTTTAGAAAAAACGGTTGGCTCCAAGGCGTGCGTTACTCGGGAGTAAGCTTGGTGGTAGTTGGTGGCTTTGCTTTGAAGCAACCGTGCAACTCTTCCAATGGGTAAGTCACGACCCTAGGAGAGTTTACTCAGAAGCAAGCAAGCCCCATTGTCAGCAACTGAGCTTACTCCCAGGTAAAGGATCGTGCTTTAGCTCTTTGCATGAAAATCAGTGGGGTTTAACAGCGCTTAACAGGGTTACCTACACTGCTTCCCCAAAACGAGATCTTAGGTTTAATGCTAATAATCGAGCCCAGCGGCCCAGGCCAGCCTAGATTGCGGGGGGCGGGGCACTCTGTTTGCATGTGCCCACAGAGAGGGCTCTGAGTGCCACCTCTGGCACCCGTGCCATAGGTTCGCCACCACTGGCCTAGTGTGTCCGTGTGCTCAGGGCTTCTGGGACAGCCATTCCAAACTGAACATGCCTGTCTAGTGTGTGTTAGAGCCAAGGAATCATAGAGTTGGAGGAGACCCCAAGGGCCGTCCAGTCAAACCCCGAGCAATCCAGGAACACACAAAGTGTTCCCTACTTCTTCACTTCATTGGTGCAAGTATCCCACACTTTCCTCTGCAAAACAGAGATCCAAAGCAGCCTATAGCATCTCTCGCGTATCCCCAATTTTGTGTTTTATCTTTACAGC
>NC_059432.1:112380087-112497587 GCF_021028975.2 Sphaerodactylus townsendi | reverse complement strand
AATAACAAATTGCTTAAAATAACAAATTGCTAGAAAGACGTACACTGTTTCCCCAAATATAAGACATCCCCGGAAAATAAGACATAGTAGAGGTTTTGCTGAAGTGCGAAATATAAGGCATCCCCCAAAAGTAAGACGCGGCAAAGTTTTTGTTTGGAAGCATGCCCGACGAACAGAACACAGAAAAATAAGACATCCCCTGAAAATAAGACATAGCGCATCCTTGGGAGCAAAAATTAATATAAGACACTGTCTTATTTTCGGGGAAACATGGTATGTAACCAGCCTGCTATATGTATCCCCTGCCATCTGTGCAGTCTTTCCTTGATCTTTACTTTATGGCTTCACATGCTTTGTAGACAACTAGGCTTCCCCTAGTACTCCTGTCCTACGGGAACCATGTTACATCCATTATCTTGTAGGGCAGGAAGCCAGGTGGCTCTCTCTTTTGCTATCTGCCACCAACCTTGAGGTGCCTTAGCTCCAAAGACTGTTTTTCAGAAACTCTTGGGAAAACAGGAGGCGGGTTCTCTATGGGGGAATCAGGAGGGCTGTGAATGCCACCTTCGTCAGAACGGGCTTTGCCAAGTGTGGTGCTTTGGTGCCAATTCAATAAATGCTACTTATCAATACTCCAGAGTCCGTTTACTGGCTTACGGTTGCGAGACCCACCAGGGAGTGCCCTCCCTCACCCGTGCCCGGCATGCCCCCTCGAGGGTAGAAGCACTCAGAATGTTAAAATGTATTCAGACAATCGCCACTGATCCCCACCCCGGGAGAGCAGCAACCAGCAAACCAACATGGCGGATCAACGCCCAAAAGACAAGCCGTGAACTTACTGAGCTGTAGAGGTAGCCCTCGGCATTCATCGCCGCGTAGAGGCCCGCCTTCACACCCTGGATGGCCACCACGCGCAGACCCACCGGAATTAGGTTGAAGAGGGCTGTGGGGGGGGGGGGGAGAAGGGGGCAAAATTAAGCAAGGAGTAAGAAGGGGGAAAGACAGTCACTCAGCCCCCCACCCCCCACCCCAAAATGACAATGTCACACATCAACTCCCGCCTTCAAAGTCAAAGCCGTGGTTCCAACAAGCACAAAACTGCGTGGTGTCCAGAGTCAGAAACGGGCTCTTGTCACCGCTAAGTCCTCCTCGGTGCAAGAAACCCCTTCTTCTGCTGAACTTTGAGGATGGTCGCCCCAGAGCTCTCCAGCCCCCCGGAAGCTGGGCATCAAGGCGCTGCTTACTGAGCAAGGCTTGTGCAGGGTGCCGAGAACGATGCTACGGTCGTTTTCACTACAAACCTTTTGTGAGCCAACCAAGGAGCTACATGAGCACACGGTGAATGAATCCCTGTGTAACCTCAGAATGGGTTGACTCAGAAAGGGGTGGAGTCTCAAAGCAGCAGAAGGCTGCAGAGCTCATGTAGTTTGGAGGAGACAAGGCTACCAGACTTGGACCTTGGTTTGTATAAGCCAGTGGTGGCGAACCTTTGGCACTCCAGATGTTATGGACTACAATTCCCATCAGTCCCTGCCAGCATGGCCTGGCTGGGGCTGATGGGAATTGTAGTCCATAACATCTGGAGTGCCAAAGGTTCGCCACCATGGGTATAAGCCCTTAACACCTTGTTAAGGTAACTGCAATGTTGTTGGGAACTAGTGGGAAGGTAGTTGTTTGTTTTTGCTATGTTGTAAATGTTGGAGTTTATTGTTTCAGGGTTTCTTTTTGTGGTTGTCATGGGTGAGAGTTCTCCCGGAAACCTTCACCATGTTGAATCCTGTTCATCAAGCCCTTGGAGTCTTCAGGAGCCAACCCACTTGTAGAGAAGAATTGGACTTGGCAGTATCAGTAGACTGTAAATATAAGGACTTGAAAATGCAACCTGAACAGGACCTTGAAGTGTGATGTTAAATGTTATATGTTGTATGTTAAGAAAGTAAACCATTTTGGTTTTTTTAAAATTTGTTGTTGCAAACTCATTCCAAGTTCTGCCCCACAGAACCCACAAGCTGAGGTTACACCTGCACCGGGTTTTTTCCCCCAGGGGTTGCTTCTGGGGTGGGTTGGAGAAGTTAGCCCAGCCTCATCTATCCAGCCACAAACGTTCTCTCTGCTGTCCGGTCTTTACAGGAAGCCTTCAGACTGGCTTCCAGGAGGGACAAATCACAGTTCTGTGGGCGCTGTGGGCGCTCTGAGCCAGGAAAATGCCACAGGGGGGAGCCCTTCCCCCCAACGAGTCCCTGGTTCGATTCTTCATTCGTGTGTGAGCAAAATTATATTAGCCGTTGTCCTGAGCGACATTAGATTTGGCCCGGGACAAAGGTGAGAAGACCACTTGATTTACACAGAAGAATCCCCGGAGAGTATTGTCGGAGGCTTTCATGGCCAGAATCACTAGAGTGTTGTGGGTTTTCCGGGTTGTATAGCCGTGTTCCAGTAGCATTTTCTCCTGACGTTTCGCCCCTAATCTCCAGAGAGACTTGCATGCACAGCCCACTTTAAAAAAAAAAGGAAAGATCCTGAGAAAAAATCCAGTAGGACACCATCACCCAAGACAGAGGTGGCACCAATTCCCATTGTCAGAGTCTGCCTGATGCCCCTCTGCACAACACCCAGATACTGCCAACAATGTCTGGAATGTGAAAGACAGACACCTCTGGGAGGAGGGCCTGCAAGAGACACACTGTTCCTCCTCCCGCTGACGCTTCCCGAGAGACAGCGCTCTGCAGGGCAATGCACCAGGAAGCTCCGCAAACCGCTCCAATCCAGAGTGCCACTGCCTGCAGATGGTCTCTCTGCACGCCGCCGACAAGCCGGCCACAAGAGGACACGGGCTGCTTCCATTGCGCCCTTTTGCAATGTGCTTCCTGTGCTAACCCAACCCCCCCCCCCTTCCCGCTGGAAAACTACCTGGCCTGACAACAACAAGAAGAAGAAGAAGAAGAAGAAGAAGAAGAAGAAGAAGAAGAAGAAGAAGAAGAAGAAGAAGAAGAAGAAGAAGAAGAAGAAGAAGAAGAAGAAGAAGAAGAAGAAGAAGAAGAAGAAGAAGAGGGAAGGGGGGGAGGGAGGGGGGGAGGGGGGGGGGGGGGGGGGAGGAGGAGGAGGAGGAGGAGGAGGAGGAGCAGGAGCAGGAGCAGGAGCAGGAGCAGGAGCAGGAGCAGGAGCAGGAGTTTGGATTTATATCCTTCCTTATTCTCCTGTAGGAGACTCAAAGGGGCTGACAATCTCCTTGCCCTTCCCCCCTCACAACAAACACCCTGTGAGGTAGGTGGGGCGGAGAGAGCTCCGAAAAGCTGTGACTAGCCCAAGGTCACCCAGCTGGCGTGTGTGGGAGTGCACAGGCTAATCTGAATTCAGCAGATGAGCCTCCACAACTCAAGGGGCAGAGCTGGGAATCAAACCTGGTTCCTCCAGATCAGTGTGCACCTGCTCTTAGCCACTACGCCACTGCTGCTCCCCTGGCTCACAGGTAGAGGGGTCTCCTCCACAGGGAGAGGGCAGGATGTCAGACCGAGGCACCGGGGGCTGTCAGCACAAGGCCAAGGAGACCCCACCCCCTCACACTGGCCCGCCTCCCCCATCCTCTCTCTGGAGTGTCCCCCCCCCCCCAATCCTGCTACTAGGTTTGGTCAACTAGAGGAGTTGGAGATTTGGGGCTGCTGTGTGCACTGGTTACAGTGTCAGACACAGTGGTGGCGAACCTTCGGCACTCCAGATGTTATGGACTACAATTCCCATAAGCCCCTGCCAACATGGCCAATTGGCAGGGGCTGATGGGAATTGTAGTCCATGAACATCTGGAGTGCTATAGGTTCGCCACCACTGGCCTAGCCTATCGGACTGGGTTTTTAGGATACAGTGAAAGAATCGAGAACAGTGTCAGCCATTTGGGGCTCCCATTGGGGGAAAAGTCAAAGTATGAAAGCAGCAAATCAACAAATACATTCTGGCAAATAAATAAAAATACAGGCCTTCCTCTCTACAGTCTCCGAGAACAGGGGAGTTTAGATTTGGACGACAACACGGAGAAGTGACTGACCAGGACAGCGGTGTGGATTTTGAATGGAAACAGGACGTGAACTCCTGGAAAAATCCGATCGGGAGATTTCTCCTATTTCAAAGGTGCACAATTGAGGACGGGGTGAAGATTCTGCCACGAGGAAGGGGCGGGTGGTGGGGACCCCTGTGAGAAGCAGCCTCCTTCACCCAGGGCACGCCACCTCCACGCGCCAAAAACCTTGCAATTAACAGGTCTATTTATGAGCACTTCTGACTGGGGAAAAATGGAGCCCATCACGAGAGATAATGAAGGCAAATGGCTGCCATCACTCAACCTCCGCAGGCCATTTGTCTTGGGATGAAGAGCTGTCATGGATGAGGGCACAGCAGCGCAGGAGAACTTCTCCAGTGACTGAAGTACAAGCCAAGAGGCTTCACCAGGAAAGGCTGCGTCTCAGTGGCAGAGCATCTACTCGGAACGTGGAAGGTCCCAGTTCAATCCAGGTAGACAGGATGAGGCCGCAGGTGATGCGCAGGAGCTCAGCCTGGGACCCTGGAGAGCAGCTGCCAGTCCGAGCAGACAATACTGACTTTGATGGACCAAGTAGCTGATTCTGTACAAGCAGCTTCTTGTGTGTTTGGTTATTAAGGGGGAGGGGCCATGACTTACTAGTATAGCCTCTCTTTGGCACGCAGAAGGACCCTCGTCCAATCCCAGGCATCTCTAGTGAAAGATGAAGTAAACATAGGTGTCAAACTCGCGGCCCTCCAGATGTTATGGACTACAGTTCCCATCATCCCCTTGCCAGCATCATGCTGGCAGGGGATGATGGGAACTGTAGTCTATAACATCTGGAGGGCCGCGAGTTTGACACCTGTGAAGTAACAGGATGATGTGAAATGCCGGCGTGGTGTAGCGGTTAAGAGCAGGTGGGTTCTAATCTGGAGAACCGGGTTTGATTCCCCACTCCTCCACCTGAGTGGGAGAGGCTTATCTGGTGAAACAGATGTGTTTCAGCACTCCTGCATTCCTGCTGGGTAACCTTGGGCTAGTCAAAGTTGAACTCTCTCAGCCCCACCTGCCTCGCAAGGTGTCTGTTGTGAGGAGAGGGAGGGAAAGGAGCTTGCGAGCCACCTTGAGTCTCCTTACAGGAGAGAAAGGTGGGGTATGAATCTAAGCCCCTCCTTCTCCTTGTCCTCGTCCCCCTCCTCCTTTGTCTGCAACCCTGCAGAGCTGTTGCTAGTCTGAGTGGGCAGTTCTGACCCTGACAACTGACGGTCTGATTCGGTATCGGGCAGTTTCTCGTTTCGGAGCTAAACGTCCACTCGCGTACACCCCCCTCCTCCCAGTGTCCAAACCAGTCCTCGAGAGGTTTGCTGGCCAGTAAGCATCGGCTGCCGTCTGCCTGGCTGCTGCCCTTTTAAGCCAAGGCTCGGCTAATTCACTGGGGGCCGCCCAAATCGAGTTTGTTCGCCTCTAGTCAGCAATATGGGACTCTAACAGCCTTCATCCATTTGACGGCTAACTAGGCCTGTTTCCTGTACTGCTCCCCATGGCACACGAACAGCAACGCATGCCAGCTGCTCAGCCCTTCACACAGAGGCATTGCTGTGGTTTGGCACATCCAAACTGGGGCGGTGGGGTGGGAAAGGCTTCTCGGGAAGGCCACGGACCAAGCGATTCTACGTGCAGCGTGGGGAGGGGAAGGCGTGCATCAACGGGCACCATTTTGCTGCCCCGGCCCCCACAAAGACCCTCCCTGCAGGCCACCAGAGGGTTTTTCCCCCTGGATTTTTAAAGAAACAGGCAATTGCTAGGTCACTGCAGAGCAATAACGTTATGACAATCTTTTACTAGCTCCTCTGAATTCCTTTTAATAATGTTATTGCACTGGAATGATCTGGGGATTGCAATGCTTTTAAAGCGTGAAAAAGCCCTCTGGTTGCAAGCAGGGTGTTTGTGTGTGTGTGTGTGTGTGTGTGTGAGTGTGTGAGTGTGTGTGTGTGAGAGAGAGAGTGTGAGTGTGTGTGTGTGTGAGTGAGTGAGTGTGTGTGTGTGTGTGTGTGTGTGTGTGTGTGTGTGTGTGTGTGTGTGTGTGTGTGTGTGTGTGTGTGTGTGTGTGTGTGTGTGTGTGTGTGTGTGTGTGTGGAGCAGCAACAAGATCTTCACAGGGAACTGCTGCGGCTTGCAAGCAGTTGGCTTGGTGCAAAACAAGGCCTCCTTTTCGCCAACGGCACAGCAGCCAAGGAACAGAGCACAAAAAGTCATGGGAAAGGATGCTCTGAATAGCTGACCAGGTAGCCATTTAGTCCCAGATCAATCACTTGGCCTTGCTGTCAGCCACTAGCAATGGACTTGTTTCCTGGAGCTGCAGGGGGACCACACACTGCCTCCTGTAAGATGGTATCAAGTGTTCCAAACAGAGACATTTCCAGAGCCTGGACAACAAGAGGTTGGGAAAGACTGAAGCTCTGCAGGCAGACCCCAGAATTATCAGGGATGGAGGGAATCCACACAAGCACCCCCGACCCCTGAGGTCTCCACTGGGGAAGAACAGAGAGCTGGAAGAGACAAGATGGCCGCTCCAGCTGACACAGTGAGCCAAGAAACACCTTCTTGGAGCAGCCATGGCATAGTGGCTAAGAGCAGGTGCACTCTGATCTGGAGGAACCAGGTTTGATTCCCCGCTCTGCCGCCTGAGCTGTGGAGGCTTCTCTGGGGAATTCAGATTAGCCTGGGCACTCCCACACACGCCAGCTGGGTGACCTTGGGCTAGTCACAGCTTCTCGGAGCTCTCTCCGCCCCACCCACCTCACAGGGTGTTTGTTGTGAGGGGGGAAGGGCAAGGAGATTGTCTGCCCCTTTGAGTCTCCTATAGGAGAGAAAGGGGGGATATAAATCCAAACTCTTCTTCTTCTTCTTTTTCTGGACTGCCGGTCCATGTTTCTTCTTTCAAAGGAAGAAGAAGAGTTTGGATTTGCACCCTGATTTTCTCAACCATAAGGAGTTTCCAGGTGGTTAACAAAGTCCTCCCCCTCCTCTCGCCACTACATCTGCCGGCAGTGAATTCCACCAGTGAGTTTCTAATTCCATCAAGGAAGTGCTTCCTTTTGTCTGTCTCGAACTGACAGCCCATCAGTGTTGCTGGGTACCTCCTAGTTCTAGTATTATGGGAGAGGGGAGAAGTTCTCTCTATCCACGTTCTCCACTCCAGGAACCTGGGAGGGATTTGAGACAGGTCATCCTCGGGCAGAAGCCCTCAGCCTTCCCGAGCCTGCGGGCACCTTTGGAATTCTAACACAAGTATGGTGGATGCAACTGCAAAATGGCTGCCGCAGGAGGCAAAACTCACCACAAAATGGCTGCCGTGGGAGGCAAAACTCACCACAAAATGGTTGCCGCGGGAGGCAAAACTCACCACAAAATGGCTGCCGCGGGAGGCAAAACTCACCACAAAATGGCTGCCACGGGAGGCAAAACTCATCACAAAATGGCTGCCGCGGGAGGCAAAACTCACCACAAAATGGCTGCCGCGGGAGGCAAAACTCACCACAAAATGGCTGCCGCGGGAGCCAAAACTCACCACAAAATGGCTGCCGCGGGAGCCAAAACTCACCACAAAATGGCTGCCGCAGGAGGCAGAGCCATATGCTCAGAGGAAGCCCACGTGCCAGGGAGAAAGGGGGATTATTTATAAAATGTACAGGGAAGAGGAGTAAGATGGAATAAAGCCAACACTGCCACGGCAGTTGCCACTGAAACCACGTTATTTCAATCTGTCCAGCCAATCAATACGCTAGAGGCTCATCGGAAGGTTTGTTGGGGAAGGGTCCCGCCCATTTTATAAAAACACTTTTAGTGAGCACCTGGAAAGGTGTTTGTGGGTGCCATGTCGGGGACCCCTGGGGAGCAGGGAAACAAGGACACAACAGAGAAAACGACAGGCCTGCAGAAATGACCAGCCCACACGAGGCCTTTTCTTCCTGGGGAGTTACCTCAACCTGTCATTGTTTTGGCTGCCCTTTTTCCAGCTCTACAGTGTGTTCCCCCCCACCCCCCAAAAAAAGAAGTGGCAACCAGGCTTCTCCACAGCTTTTAGAGAGATCCTTTTGGAGCACCTCACAACCTATCTCGGTTTTCACCATCCTGGATAATTTTGCCCCATCTGAAAACGAAGACGAAGACGAAGACGAAGACGAAGACGAAGACGGAGGAGGAGGAGGAGGAGGAGGAGGAGGAGGAGGAGGAGGAGGAGGAGGAGGAGGAGGAGGAGAAGGAGAAGAAGGAGAAGAAGAAGAAGATGAAGAAGAAGAAGAAGAAGAAGAAGAAGAAGAAGAAGAAGAAGAAGAAGAAGAAGAAGAAGAAGAAGAAGAAGAAGAAGAAGAAGAAGAAGAAGAAGAAGAAGAAGAAGAAGAAGAAGAAGAAGAAGAAGAAGAAGAAGAAGAAGAAGAAGAAGAAGAAGAAGAAGAAGAAGAGACCTTCCGCATCACCCGCTGCCTGGTCCTTTTGACTGGAGAATCTGGGGGCTGAACCAGGGGCCTTCTGCACGCCGAGCAAATGTTCTTCCACTGAGCCACAGCACCTTTGCACGCCCCCCCCCCCCCACGCTTGGGAGGCTGCTGTCTTCCCACCCAGGCAAGCTGCCCCAGCAGGGGCGTAATGCCCATTGGGCAAGGTGAGCAGCTGCCCAGGGCACCACCTTGTGGGGGGCATCAAAATGCAAGATATTTTTGGGTATTTTTCGTGGTTTTCCGTTTTTGGCCTGCAGGGGGTGCAGTTTTTAGGCTAGTGGCACCAAAATTGCAGCGTATCATCAGGAGACTGTCCTTATGCTACCCCCCAAGTTTGGTGAGGTTTGGTTCAGGGAGTCCAAAGTTATGGACTCCCAAAAGGGGTGCCCCCATCCCCCATTGTTTCCAATAGGAGCTAATAGGAGATGGGGGCTACAGTTTTGAGGGTCCATAACTTTGGCCCCCCTGAACCAAACTGCACCAAACCTGGGGGGAATCGTCAGGGCAGTCTCCTGATGAGACCCTGAAAGTTTTGAGACTGTGCCTTCAGAAATGTGCCCCCCCCAGCCTGCAACCCCCATTGACAGCAATGCAGAAAACTCAATGCAGAACAAAGATTCTTGGGCAAATTTCTGGGATGTTCCTGCAGGGGGTGCATTTTTGGACGTTATCAGCACCAAAAGTTCAGGGTATCATCTGGAGACTGTCATGATGGCACCCCCCAAGTTTGGTGCAGTTTGGTTCAGGGGGTCCAAAGTTATGGACCCTCAAAGGGTAGCCCCCATCTCCTTAGCAAAGAATGGGGGATGGGGCACCCCCCTTGAACCAAACCTCACCAAACGCTGAAATTTTGGTGCTGATATGTCTAAAAATGCACCCCCTGCAGGCACCAATGTCCTGGTGCAAAAAAAAATTTGGTCGTGGTGGAGTGGCCGCCCATGGGGGGGGGGGGGGATCCAACTCAGGTTTTGCCCAGGGCTCCAGTTTGCCTCCTTACGCCCCTGGACCCCCAGGCTCAGGCTCACCTCCGCTCAGGAGCTCACAGCCCCTCCCTTGGAAGTGAGAGTTTTATTCACCACCCCCAGAGAGCAGCTGCAGCCAGAGCCGAGAAAGCGACAGGAGAGAGTTATGTAAAAGGAAAGAGAAGGGAGCGCAGCAGCTTCGGAAGGCTGCAGTTCAACACCTTCCCTGCAAAGAGGACGTGCCCAAGAGACGGCGGGGCTGATGGATCGTCAGGCCAGGAGGCAGCGAGAAAGTCAGAGAGAGAGAGAGAGAGAGAGAGAGACAGACAGACAGACAGACAGACAGACAGACAGACAGACAGACAGACTCACTGTAGTCGCTGTTTTCATCCTTGGTCCCGTCAATTGTCCCATCGGGATGCATCTGCAGGAAGAACTCTTGCTGGCTGAATAACCGGGTCACGATCCCTTTCAGCTGGGGCTCTGCAAAAGGACAGACACACCGGCATGTACTCCTCCGCCCACAAGCCCGTTGCCGAGGGTGGGGCAGGCTGTGCAGGCGTAGTTCACCAGGGCGGGAGCAGCATGGGCAGGCGGGCAGGCAGGCACTAGAGCGGCCCACCGTCAGGGTCTCCCAGAATCACAACTGACCCCCAGGCAAAAGAGATCAGGAAACAGCTGCTTTGAAACATAGACTCTACGGCAGGGGTCTGCAACCTGCGGCTCTCCAGATATTCATGGACTACATTTCCCATCAGCCCCAATTGGCCATGCTGGTAGGGGCTGATGGGATTTGTAGACCATGAACATCTGGAGAGCCGCAGGTTGCAGACCCCTGCTCTACGGCAATCCAACCTATTGCAGTCCCTCCCCTCCCCAAACCCTGCCTTCCGCAGACCCCACCCCCAAATTTCCCAGCCTGGGCACCCAAGAGAGCACCCACTTGACCCCTGGACAAGGAAGGGAAGGCCCCAATTCCCCCCTACAGGGAAAAGTCATGCTGCAGTTGGAGACATGCAACGGACTGAATTCAAGTGCAATGAACCAACTCCAGCTTCTCTGGCCCTGTCTGAGCCTCCGTCTTCTCTGCCCCTCCCACGCAGGAGGACCAAGGCAGCATTCACACGTGATCCATTGCTGGGTCTTTCAGCTGTTCGCAACCCAACCACCTTGTCCAGACAGGGCTGCACATTTTGCCTACCACGCAAAGAGGGCGTAAGGCCCAGCAAAGTGCCAAGACAAGGCAAAGCTGAGGAGCCTGTTCTGGCCTCAGCCCCACAGCTGCGGGCCTACGATTCAGAGGGGCAGAATGCCAGGAGAGGAACTCAGGGAAATGAGCCTAATCCCACCCACCATCACTGCTGAGGAAGAGCGAAAAAGCGTCCCCCTCCCCCCCGCAATGCCCGGAGCACACGAGCAGCTGCTCTCCGGTGAACGCCCAAATATTTAGCTGCCCAGCAATGGACCTCCTGCCTCTTCTCCTGCTCCGCCCTCCTGGGAGCTTCCGGCTGCGGATATCAATGACTGATCGAACCAGCAAGCGAAGTAGTTGGCCCAGTCTCCAACTCTCGAGGAGGCTCATGAACTTCCAGCACAAGCACTACCTGGGGCCTGGGATTAAGGAAAGCATCGTCTCTCTCTCTCGGGCCAGACCAACTCAGAGGCAGAGGGGAATTTCAGACCCCCTTAAAATGGCTCAATTTGAGTCCACCGGCAGCACAGAGCCCAACAAGATGGGCGTGGGGCGGGGGGGGGGGGTCTCTCAGCTTTCGAGAGGGCAGAACTCCCTTCACCAGATGCCTGATCAAGTGAAAGCAGAGGTGCCAAATATCTGGCTGGCCTTTCAGGGGCGACTTGTCTTGGATCCAGCTGTTCTACTTTCAGGCATCTGGAAGAACAGGCAGCTCCGAGACCCCTTCCTAGCTGATTCTGCCTTGAATGACCATTGCGCAGAAGACCATTGCGTTCACATCCTACATGTGAGTTCCCAAAGGCACCTGGTGGGCCTCTGCAAGTAGCAGAGAGCTGGACTAGATGGACTTTGGTCTGATCCAGCTGGCTTGTTCTTATGTTCTTATGTTCTTATGTTCTAATGGGTCCAGCTCCATCATCCCACCTTAATCAAACCTTGTCCCCCACACCAGGACGTGCTCTGGATTAGGACAGAGCCTTTATTGCTTGGGATGCCCTTCACTCCTTGCTCAGGCTCCAAGACTCTCTCTCTCCTCTCCTCAGAGCCCCAGGGGAGCTCTGCGACCCCCATCCCTTTCCTTATCTGAGCTGTGGAGGCTTCTCTGGGGAATTCAGATTAGCCTGTGCACTCCCACACACGCCAGCTGGGTGACCTTGGGCTAGTCACAGCTTCTCGGAGCTCTCTCAGCCCCACCCACCTCACAGGGTGTTTGTTGTGAGGGGGGAAGGGCAAGGAGATTGTCAGCCCCTTTGAGTCTCCTGCAGGAGAGAAAGGGGGGATATAAATCCAAAACTATTCTTCAAAACTCTCTTTTTTCAGCTGGCAGCATTGTGCGCTCCCAGGGAGGACCAGTCCCCCCCCCCCCCACCCGTGTTCCGTCATCCATCCGGTTTTGCTCCCATTTCACAATCCATTGCCCGATTTTCTTGCTCAAAAGCATCTGTGCAGAAATACTCTCCACCATGGAGCCCACCCTTCTATTTCCATAACCTCTGTGGGCAAACGGGAGGCCGGATTCAAGCTCATCGCTAGGAACGGCGCAGGGGACCGGGGGATATTGTCAGACCCCGAGCAAGGAGCACTCCGATGCTTCGTTATGCAAATGGCTCTGAGCAGATTACCAAGAAGCAAAGAGCTCCCGCCATCCTACCATAATAATATCTCCAAACCAAAAGGGAAAAGGATAAGAGTAAGACAAAAGGTTGACCACCTAAATTTAGCCCGTCACCGATTTAAACTTTCTTCTGGGCACCCGGCGAAAACACGTTGATCTAATAAGTTCTTTAACAGCCCGCTTCTGCTTTATGGATAGCTTTTATGCCGCTTACGTCCAAAGGTTTAGTTCGGTGCCCGACCGCCAGTCACCTTGAGCGGGAGGTGGTGAAGAAGGACTCTAAATCAATAAATTACACCTCTGCTGGAATGTCACACCCAACGGGACAGAGGCCAGGAAAGCCAAAAAGCCGGGTTGTGTCTCAAATACTTGATACTTCCTCATCCTGAATCACCTCCTCTGGCTCTCAAGGTCACTACCGTCTACCCAGACTGGCAGCCACTCCTCAGGGGCTCAGGCAAAGAAAGGTTCCTCACACCACTTAGTTCCAGATTCTTCATCTGGAAATGCCAGGAACAGAACCCAGAACTTTCTGTAGGCCACGTAGATGCACCACAATTGAGTCCCTTCCTCTTTAGCATGGCTAAGTCAAAGGAGGACAGACACCCTACAGCAGTGGGCTCTTATACCAGTGGGTTCTTATACCTTATACCCATCAACATGGATGCAAACCCTGTATTTAAAAACCTAAAAAACACAGGCTTTGGAGAGGCACGCGTCTCCAGAATTTCATTTAGAGAAGCTTCTCAGAAAGCCAGGAGCCAGTGCCCGAGGAAAGTGAAACACAGGCCTACAGGAAACCCCAAACCCACACACCCAGCACAGTCCTGTGTTTCACTGCAAGCCCTGACGAGTGCCAACTGATTCCCTTCCAAATAACCGGTTCTAAGAACTTCAGGCTGTCTCGTGGCCAGGAAGAAAAATGCCCAGACCCTGGAACAGAGATTTAATGTGCAGAAACAGGCAATTGAGGTTTCTCAGGGCATGCGGAGCTGCTGCAGATCAAACATCCAATAAAGCCATGGTGGCGAACCTTTGGCACTCCAGATTTATGGACGACAATTCCCATCAGCCCCTGCCAATTTGCCATGCTGGAAGGGGCTGATGGGAATTGTAGTCCATAACATCTGGAATGCCAAAGGTTCGCCACCACTGCAATAAAGGGACAACGACAGGGGTCAGTTTAAAAGCCAGTAACCCTGGAAGGACAGGAAAAATACTTTATTCATCTGAGGTGGGGGCAGAGCTGGGATCCAGCAGGTTCCCGAGAGTAGGTTACTAATTATTTGCGTGTGCCAAGAGAGGGTTACTAACTGGTGATTTTGCCACGTGATTTTTGCCTTAGTTACGCCCCTCCTCTCAGCAGTAGCGCGCAGAACTTGAAGCAGTCTAGCAGGAGGTTCACCGGTGTGCGTGGCAGCCTGCGCCTGCGTGCATTCGTTTCCCGCCCAAGGACCGGCGTCCTTGCCACAGGCTCACCCAGGAATGCCCCGCCCCCGGAATGCCCGGCCACGCCCCCGTCGTGCCCCGCCCAGCCCCATGGGCGCTACGCCACAGTTTGAATCCCACCACCATGGGAACCTGTTACTAATATTTTTGGATCCCACCACTGGGTGGGGGGGTCAATGATACTGCAAAGTCACAAAGATGGAGGAGAGGGGAACCCCAATCTAGAATGGGATTTGGACTGAGCATGGAACTAGCTGCCAACAGAATGAAACAAACTTTTTTTTATCATTTCCCTTAATTCACAAAGCAAAAGAAAGGCAGCAAAGCACCCATATTTTTTTTAATGGTAATTTCATCAGCTTCAGTGCACAAAAAGCCACAGGGAAATTGACTTCAATAAGGTTGAAAAATACGAGAAGCGCCGGCACTGGAGAAGGCTGAAATCAATACTTTATCATTCCCCATCTCAGCCCCCACCCCCACGGGATCCACTTGACCTCACCGTTCCGTCAAGGGTCAGGGAACCCTCCAAGGGAGAAGAAGAAGAGAAGAGTTTGGATTTATATCCCCCCTTTCTCTCCTGCAGGAGACTCAAAGGGGCTGACAATCTCCTTGCCCTTCCCCCCTCACAACAAACACCCTGTGAGGTAGGTGGGGCTGAGAGAGCTCCGAGAAGCTGTGACTCGCCCAAGGTGGCGTGTGTGGGAGTGCACAGGCTAATCTGAATCCCCCAGAGAAGCCTCCACAGCTCAGGCGGCAGAGCGGGGAATCAAACCCGGTTCCTCCAGATTAGAGACACGAGCTCTTAACCTCCTACGCCACTGCTGCTCCTGCAGGAGACTCAAAGGGGCTGACAATCTCCTTGCCCTTCCCCCCTCACAACAAACACCCTGTGAGGTAGGTGGGGCTGAGAGAGCTCCGAAGAACTGTGACTAGCCCAAGGTCACCCAGCTGCTGTGTGTGGGAGTGCACAGGCTAATCTGAATTCCCCAGAGAAGCCTCCACAGTTCAGGCGGCAGAGCGGGGAATCGAACCCGGTTCCTCCAGATTAGATACACGAGCTCTTAACCTCCTGCGCCACTGCTGCTCCAGGTACTGATCAAACTAAGCAAGTCAGAAGCTCCAGGTACTGAACATGACCAGGTCCCCCACCAACCACCAACACAAAATGGTGACAGATCTGCTGCTCTATGGAAATTTGGAAGGAGGGTCCTCCACAGTTTTGTCCTACGCTCCTGAGAGGGGGACCGGACCACCGGGTCTCTGGAGACCCTTTCAGAATGGGACTAATTCCAAGAAAAAGTAGAAGTTGTTGAAAGCTTTCATGGCCAGAATCTCTGGGGCAGTGATGGCGAACCTCTTCGAGACCGAGTGCCCAAATTGCAACCCAAAACCCACTTATTGATCGCAGAGTGCCAACCCGGCAATTTAACCTGCATGCTGAGGTTTTAGTTTAGAAAAAACGGTTGGCTCCGAGACGTGCGTTACTCAGGAGTAAGCTTAGTGAAGACACTGTGCAATGCTTCCAACGGGTGAATCACGATCCTAGGAGGGTTTACTCAGAAGCAAGTCCCATTGCCAGCAACTGAGCTTACTCCCAGGTACAGGATCATGCCCAGGCCAGCCTAGATGTGTGGGGGGGGGGGGCGACTCTGTTTGCGCGTGCCCACAGAGAGGGCTCTGAGTGCCACCTCTGGCACCCGTGCCATAGGTTCGCCACCACTGCTCTAGGGTGTTGTGGGTTTTCCGGGTTGCGTGGCCGTGTTCCAGTAGCATTCTCTCCTGACATTTCACCTGCATCTGTGGCTGGCATCAAGATGCCAGCCACAGATGCAGGTGAAACGTCAGGAGAGAATGCTACTGGAACACGGCCACGCAACCTGGAAAACCCACAACACCCTAGTAAATTAGAAGTTGTTTACCCTCTGGTTTGACCGGCAGCTTTGATGCGTTATGCAGTTGCCCAGTGGAGTTATAAATCAACCCCTCCACCTGACAGCTTCAGTTTGAACACGAAGAAAGGAGAGGAATCAACACAGACAAACACTGCAGACTCATTTGGGAAACGCTGTCATTTTCAGGCAGTGAAGGAGACGCCACACACAGACTGAGGGGAACTCTGCCTAAATAAGACTGTGCGTCTGGCAGACAAACCCCTTCTGCAGACGCTGCTGCTGGAGACAGAATGGGGTTTTTCTTGGGGGGGGGGGATTGACTTAAGCTGTGTCCACCTGTGCCCTATGGTATAGTGGATAACAGCAGGTGTATTCTAATCTGAAGAACCGGGTTTGAATCCTCACTCCTCCACATGAGTGGCAGAGGCTTATCTGGTGAACTAGGTTTGCGTCCCTACTCCTACTCACGAAGCCTGCTGGGTGACCTTGGGATGGAAGAAGAGTTTGGATTTATATCCCCCTTTCTCTCCTGCAGGAGACTCAAAGGGGCTGACAACCTCCTTGCCCTTCCCCCCTCACAACAAACAGGGTTGGGTGGGGCTGAGAGAGCTCCGAGAAGCTGTGACTAGCCCAAGGTCACCCAGCTGGCGTGTGTGGGAGTGCGCAGGCTAATCTGAATTCCCCAGAGAAGCCTCCACAGCTCAGGCGGCAGAGCTGGGAATCAAACCCGGTTCCTCCAGATTAGATACACGAGCTCTTAACCTCCTACGCCACTGCTGCTCCAGTTCTCTCAGAACTCTTTCAGCCCCACCTGCCTCATACGCCACTCCAGTTCTCTCAGAACTCTCTCAGCCCCACCTGCCTCATAAAGTGTCTGTGGGGAGAGGAAGGGAAAGGAGTTTGTCAGCTGCTTTGAAACTCCTTATAGAAGAGAAAGGTGGGATATAAAAAAATAACAAGAGTTTGGATTTATACCCCACCTTTCTCTCCTGCAAGGAGAGCCAAAGGGGCTTGCAGACTCTTTCCCCTTCCTCTCCCCACAACTCCTCTTCTTCACTGTCTCCATGAGGTTCCGCCGGCCACTGTTCAAGCCCCGCCTGGCCTGGGCATTATTCTGCAGCCATTTCTTCCAAATGACAAATAAGGACCTTGGTCTGGGAGGCAGAATTCAAGTTTGTAGCTCTTTAGAGGGATAAACGAGGGGCTGCTGTACTGGGAAAGTCTGGTAAAACCCAAGAAGCCACGAGGAGAACATAAGAACATAAGAACTAGCCTGCTGGATCAGACCAGAGTCCATGTAGTCCAGCTCTCTGATACTCGCAGTAGCCCACCAGGTGCCTTTGGGAGCTCACCTGCAGGAGGTGAAAGCAATGGCCTTCTGCTGCTGCTGCTGCTCCCGAGCACCTGGTCTGCTAAGGCATTTGCAATCTCAGATCAAGGAGGATCAAGATTGGTCAAGGCCGCTTCAGCCTGGCCTCTACCCTCCTTGTGGGGCAAGGGATGCGGATGCTGTTAACAAGATTTTCACCCCGCCTTTCTGCCCCGGCCAGCTGGGGAAGGGGGGGATCACTGAGGAAATGCCTACTGCAGCCTCTGACAGAAGACAGCAACACGAGCGGACTGACCCATCTCGCCTGGGAGAGTCCCAGATTTTGGGGGCACGGCTGATAAGGCCTAATCTCAGAAGGAGGGGGCCCCTGAAGATGGCCCCTTGAAGGCGTCCACTGCTATCAGGTAGGCTCATAAGGGAGCAGGCAGTCATAAGAACATAAGAACGAGCCTGCTGGATCAGGCCAGAGTCCATCTAGTCCAGCTCTCTGCTACTCGCAGGGGCCCACCAGGTGCCTTTGGGAGCTCACATGCAGGAGGTGAAATCAATGGCCTTCTGCGGCTGCTGCTCCCGAGCACCTGGTCTGCTAAGGCATTTGCAATCTCAGATCAAGGAGGATCAAGATTGGGAGCCAGAGATCGATTTCTCCTCCATAAATCTGTCCAAGCCCCTTTTAAAGCTATCCGTGAGTGGCCATCACCACCTCCTGTGGCAGCATATTCCAAACGGTCCTTCAAGCACCGTGGCTCCAAACCATACAGGGCTTCAAATGTCAACAGCAGCACCTTGCATTGAGCCTAGAAGCTGCGCAGACAACATCAGCAGAGTGTGAGTCACACACACAAAAATCCCACCTTCTCTGATTAAGGATAAAAGAAAATGATTATTAAGGAACCACATCATAGATAGGAAAGCACGGAGACAGGGACAGCCTCTAGCTGCCTAACCAGCTAAGGGCAGAAAGAGTTTCCAAAAAGGAAGAGAAAATGGCCCCAAGAATATTAGTTTGAGAAGAAGTAGAAGAGTTTGGATTTATATCCCCCCCCCACTTTCTCTCTTGTAAGGATACTCAAAGTGGCTTATAAACTCCCACAACAAACACCCTGTGAGGTGGGTGGGTGAGAGAGGTACAAAGAACTGTGACTAGCCCAAGGCCACCCAGCTGGCATGTGTTGGAATGCACAAGCTAATCTAGTTCACCAGATAAGCCTCCACAGCTCAAGTGGCAAAGCAGGGACTCAAACCCAGTTCTCCAGATTAGAGTGCACCTTCTGTTAAGAAGAAGAAGAGGAGTTTGGATTTATATCCCCCCTTTCTCTCCTGCAGGAGACTCAAAGGGGCTGACAATCTCCTTGCCCTTCCCCCCTCACAACAAACACCCTGTGAGGTGGGTGGGGCTGAGAGAGCTCCGAGAAGCTGTGTCTAGCCCAAGGTCACCCAGCTGGCGTGTGTGGGAGTGCACAGGCTAATCTGAATCCCCCAGAGAAGCCTCCACAGCTCAGGCGGCAGAGCTGGGAATCAAACCCGGTTCCTCCAGATTAGATACACGAGCTCTTAACCGCTTAAGCCACTGCTTAACCACTGTACCACACTGTCTTGAGGGCAGACAAGAGGTGGCACATGGAGGAAGCCCAATCTAGCTGGTCACTTGGCCACCCCCTGCAGGGTGGCCGTCTCATTCCTTTGCATGCCGGAGTGAGGTGGCCCCCATGACCCCTCCAGCCAACCCCCTGGCTGCAGAATTCCGCATCAACTGAAGTTTCCAAACACATCTCGGGGCAGCCCCATGTAGAATGTATTGCAGCAGTCTAATCTAGATGTAACGAGAGCATCCACTACAGTGGCTGGACCTTTTCTGCCCAGCAAAGGCTACCGCTGTCTAGCCCATCAAAGCTGATTAAAAGCTGCCACCTGCTTCCCCAGCAACAGACCTGGGTTCAAAACCACCCCCAGGCTACAAACCTGTTCCTTCAAGGGAAGGGCAACCCCCTCTAGAAAAGATGTCACCATTAATCTGTTGGGAGTAACAATTTCTAGTGTGCAAAAGAACTGAGAAGATGACCCATTGGGGGTGGGCTAGGGGTCAGCTAAAGAGGGCTGTAAGGTGAAAGATCCTTCCATCTTAGCTTGTCCTCAGGTCTAATTTCGTCCTTCTTCTCCAAAGTCTCCTCTCCCTCCTTCCCCAGCTGCCAAGGGAGCTGAGACGGCCCCTGCCTCTCAGCTTTCTTGTCTTAATTGTAGTTCCCTGATAAACATTTAACTGTTACTTTTAATCAGTGAATCTGCCTCTTTTTTGCAAACCCAGTATTCTGCCAACAAAATCCCAAATTAGGCCTCCCACCCGCAAGCAGAACTTCTGTCTTATTTCTAGTTGGTTTCTAATGTTGTTTTAATGTACTACGTGTTTGTTTTAGGATTTAAGTTTATTCCAGTTTTTGACATTGTTGTTTATGTGTTAAATACATAAATATAGATACAGATGTATGAATATTTCCCCTTGAGGAGAGACTTAGGAGCTGGGTATGTTTAGTCTGGAGAAGAGTTGGTTCTGGGGTGACATGACAGCCGTGTTCCAATATTTGAAGGGATGTCACATTAAACAGGGAGCAAGCTTGTTTTCTGCTGCTCCAGAGACTAAGACAAGGAGTAATGGACTCGAGATGCAGGAAAAGAGATTCCACCTAAAACATCAGGAAGAACTTCCTGAAATATGCTCCGTGGAACAGAAATGTATCTTGCCATGACTTGCCAACCACAGATGTGGGAGAAACATAAGAAGCAAAAACTACCAAACCATGGTATGATAGATTACCCACCATGCTAGGCACTTTACATTCAGGAAGATGAGTAACTCTGTGTAGACACTCAGTAATCTATCCCTGTCAGCCAGAGAAACATTAAATTGGCACCAGAGGCATGCAGAGTTCAAACAAAGATTTAGATGTTTATTTACAAGAAAACTAAAGTAAATCAGGAAGGGTTTTAAGCCAAGAGTCACATTGATAAGTATACACAAGGAGCTGGTTCAAAGAAGATGCTTACTTACAAGATCTTAAGAAGATGCTTACTTACTGGTCGCCGCATCTCAAAAAGGATATTGAGGAGATAGAAAAAGTGCAGAGAAGGGCAACGAGGTTGATTGAAGGATTGGAGCACCTTCCCTATGAGGAGAGGCTGCAGCGTTTGGGACTCTTTAGTTTGGAGAGGAGGCGGCTGAGGGGGGATATGATTGAAGTCTACAAAATTATGCATGGGGTAGAAAATGTGGACAGAGAGAAATTTTTCTCTCTTTCTCGCAATACTAGAACCAGGGAGCATTCATTGAAAATGTTGGGGGGAAGAATTAGGACTAATAAAAGGAAACACTTCTTCACGCAACGTGTGATTGGTGTTTGGAATATGCTGCCACAGGAGGTGGTGATGGCCACTAACCTGGATAGCTTTAAAAGGGGCTTGGACAGATTTATGGAGGAGAAGTCGATTTATGGCTACCAATCTTGATCCTCTTTGATCTGAGATTGCAAATGCCTTAACAGTCCAGGTGCTCGGGAGCAACAGCCGCAGAAGGCCATTGCTTTCACATCCTACATGTGAGCTCCCAAAGGCACCTGGTGGGCCACTGCGAGTAGCAGAGAGCTGGACTAGATGGACTTTGGTCTGATCCAGCTGGCTTGTTCTTATGTTCTTATGTTCTTAAGATGTTTCAATATCATTAAATTGCTGCTTCAAGGGTAGCTCTGGTCACCAACTCCTGTGCCTTCAACTTCGTTACAGTCACTTAGAAAAAAACTACCCTAATCTTCAGGAGTTGTTTCTTTTACTGTCTGGAAATCTCCAAATCGAGCAGCTGATATCCCGAAGGAGCAGCCTGGTGGGGCTCAGCCAGGTGAGTGGGGCGTGGGGGCAGGGGCAGTGGGGGGGCACCAGAGTCAGTTTTGCCCTGGCTGCCATTTCCCCCCCCCCCCATACCTCTGCACTGGACTGCCAGGTGAATCAAACACTCCTGGCTCAAACACTCACCTTCAACCACCATATAAAGCCAGAAGCCAAACAGCTCCAAGTCACGTGGTCAGGAAGAAAGTGCCAGTTAGAGGGCTCCTGTCACTCTTAAATTTGGCATGTCGGCTGCATACCGAGTGACGCTGGCTCACCTCTCACTGGAACCCTTTTAATGGCATTTCCCCAGCCAAAGTTGGCTCCAGGATTTTGGAAATATACCTGCAACAGCCTCTCCACTGCCTTGGAAGACGTCATGCTGCAAGAACCAAGAATCTTCAATTGCTGGAACTGCTTTGCATGGGATGCCCTGGGCAAAGAGGGGACGTTGGAACCGCGGGTTGTTTGCCAGGGCTGGGCTCCCCATAAGTGCCTCCCCCTGCATCCACTGCAGCCAATCCCAGCACAGCAGGTCACAAAAGACGAAGGGCCGTCTAATTCAGTCTAATTCAGGTTAGAAGAAAAACAGCAATAATGCCAGAGCAGCCAGGCTGACACTAATTTACATGGGTCCTGATTCATCTGACAGCCCTCCTGAAGAAGCCACGCTCAAAATAAGAGCACGGGAACGGATAGAATGTTGGTGATCACTCCGTGTCTTCACAGACGTTCATCCAATGGGCTGAAGGCAGCAGACTAGCAAGAGCCAGCTTTTAAGCAGAACTAGGACCAAACCAACTTCAAAATTAAAAGCCTTGTTGGATCAAGCCAGTGAGGGCCCACGAGGTCCAGCATCCCGTCTCACATAACAGCCACCCAGCTGCCACTGAGGGCCACAAACAGAGGCCAAAACCCCTTCCCCCGATGCCGCCTCCTAGCACAGGACCTCAGAACCTCTGAAGAGGGCAACTCCCTTAAGTTGTCATAGTTTCTCCTCCACAAATCTCTCTAACCCCCTATAACAGTGATGGCGAACCTTTTCGAGACCAAGTGCCCAAATTGCAACCCAAAACCCACTTGTTTATCGCAAAGTGCCAACACGGCAATTTAACCTGAATACTGAGGTTTTCGTTTAGAAAAAAACGGTTGGCTCTGAGGCGTGCGTTACTCAGGAGTAAGCTTGATGGTAGTCGGTGGCTTTGATTTGAAGCAACCATGCAACTCTTCTAATGGGTGAATCACGACCCTAGGAGGGTTTACTCAGAAGCAAGCCCCATTGCCAGCAACTGAGCTTACTCCCAGGTAAAGGATCACGGTTTGGTTCTTTGCATGAAAATCAGTGGGGTTTAACAGCGCTTAACAGGGTTGCCTACACTGCTTCCCCAAACTAGGTCTTAGATTTAATACTAATAATCGAGCCCAGTGGCCCAGGCCAGCCTAGATGGGGGGGGGGCGACTCTGTTTGCGTGTGCCCACAGAGAGGGTTCTGAGTGCCACCTCTGGCACCCATGCCATAGGTTCGCCACCACTGCCCTATAATCCCCTCAGTGCTTATGGCCGTCACGACATCCACTGGCAGAGAAATTCACCCTTTCCTTACTGAGCAAAGAAGAATCCTCTCCATCTTGTGCCTGCTGCTCATCAGCTTCACTGGGCATCTCAATTATGGGAGAGAAGAAGAGAAGAGTTTGAATTTATACCCCATTTTTCTCAACCGTAAGGAGTCTCCATGTGACTTACAAACACCTTCCCTTCTCTTCCTCTCCCCACAGGTGAGGCTGGGAGAGCTCGGAGAGAACTGTGACAGCCCCAAGGCCACACAGCAGGCTTCATGTGCAGGAGTGGGGAAACAAATCCATTTCCACCACATAAAAGTCCACCACTCGTGTGGAAAAGTGGGGAATCAAATCCGGTTCTCCAGATTAGAATCACAGAATCATACAGTTGGAAGAGACCACCAGGCAGTGGTGGGATTCAAAGGATTTAACCACTGATTGTTTACAAGCACCATTTTAACAACCGGTTCTGCCGAAGTTGTGCGAACCGGCTGAATCCCACCACTGCCACCAGGGCCATCAAGTCCAAGCCCCTGCCATGCAGGAACACACAATCAAGGCACTCCCGACATGTGTTCATCCAGCCTCTGTTTCAAAACCTCCAAAGAAGGAGACTCCACCACACTCCAAGGGAGTGCATTCCACTGTCGAACAGCCCTGGCGGTCAGCACGTTTTCCCTGATGGTTTATATTATTTTATTTATTTATTTATTTATTTATTATTTAAATTTATAGACCGCCCAATCCCCAAGGGGCTCTGGGCAGTGCACAACATAATCTATGTACAGTATATAACAAGGGCCGCAATAGTGACCGTATATACTAAAATTCGTTAAAACCATTAAAACCATATAAACAGCGGTCAAACCAATAACAATAAAAATGGCGTCCCGCAATCCAATTCCTTTAAAAACCACCCCAAAAAGAAGGGAGCAACCAAACTTCTCCCTAAAAATAGCAATAAATATGCAAAAACAGATTATAAAATAGGGAGCAAGAGAACCAGGGAGCAAAGCAAGGAAGGGGGGGCGGGGGCACGCACCTCAGCGACTGGACGCTCCAAAGGCCCGGCAGAACAACTCAGTCTTACAGGCCCTGCGGAATTCACCAAGGTCCCGCAGGGCCCGGACAGCTGGAGGGAGAGCGTTCCACCAGGCCGGGGCCAGGGCTGTAAAGGTCCTGGCCCGTGTGGAGGCCAGCCGCATCATTGAGGGGCCAGGAGCACCAGCAAATTGGCCTCTGCTGAGCGCAGAGGCCAAGTAGGGGCATATGGGGTAATGCGGTCTCTCAGGTACGAGGGTCCCAGGCCGCGTAAGGCGTGGGTCAGGTGGAACACTGGAACACTGGAATTAGAGTCAGATTCGAGTCCACCGCTTTTAACCACTACACCACGCTGGAGGGGGAGACAAATATCCACTCTGTCCAACCCATGGGAAAGTCTAGATACCTGAACCATATAACTGGAGCCTTTTTTCCTAAACTGAAAAGTCCAAAACTCCTCGGTCTCCTCTCATTGGGAAGCTGCTCCAAGCCCCTAACCATCTCGGGGGGCTTCTGCTGTACTTTTTCTAGTTCTACAATATCCTTTCTGAGATACACTGGCCAGAAATGTAAACAGAGTTGTGGATGAGACTGCACACAAATCTATACAATGACATTACAACAGTCCCTTTCCTAACAATCCCCAGTATGGAGTTTGCCTTTCCCCCCGCCACTGTGTGCTGAGGTGAGATTTTCGCAAAGCCTTCCTCTGTACCCAACTTCTGTCTCAATCTCAGCCACTCGGTCTCCATTTGCTTATATTTAAATGTACCATATTTTATTCCAGTGTTCCACCTGACCCTTGTCCACACGGAAGGTGGCTTGCAAATAGTTGCCCACACGCCCAAACGTCAGTTCCTGTTGGTTTTCACCATCCTGAATAATTTGGACCCATCCACAAACGTGGCTCAGATTGGACAGATTTATGGAGGAGAAGTCGATCTATGGCTACCAATTTTGATCCTCTTTGATCTGAGATTGCAAATGCCTTAGCAGACCAGGTGCTCAGGAGCAGCAGCCGCAGAAGGCCCTTGCTTTCACCTCCTGCACATGAGCTCCCAAAGGCACCTGGTGGGCCACTGCGAGAAGCAGAGAGCTGGACTAGATGGACTCTGGTCTGATCCAGCTGGCTTGTTCTTATGTTCTTATGACTCCTAAACTTCTGTACCTCCATTCCCAATAACTGATGAACAAACCAAATAGCACACCCCCAATACCCATCCCTTGCGGGACACCTCTGCCTGCTTCCTTCCACCCTGATTCCTACTCTCCTCTTCCTGCCGTTTAACCAATTTTAATCCATAAGCAGACCCGTCTGTTTATGCCAGGATAGCTAAGTTGACTTGGAGTTCTCTGAAGAGGGACCTGGTCAAAAGGGCAGGAAGGCCAAGAATATCCTGTCTTCCCAGATCAGTTTTATCCACCTGCTTGCCAACCTATCCAAAGACCTGGCAAATCCACCATAATAATCAAGGCAGGTGTACAACAGATACTGTCACAAATATTACACCAATGCATACTCCAACTCACTGAGTGAGTATCCTTTCAATGTTATCTTTCTATCAAAAATGTACAAAAACAATTCCACAAGTATGTTCACCATCCAGTGTGGCTATAAAACCTCTAGATTACATTTCTATTTCGGCAGTCCTTTGGCAAGCCAATCTGAAATGTACAAATACGGGTATCAACATATAAAAGTCTGTCTAATCCTTTCATTTTCATATAATTAACAAAAACCCAAACAACCCTTCCATATGCACTTCCAATTGTTGTACAAAGTATTTTCTTTCCTTACTCCTCTAGGAGCACAACTGTTTTTTTCTTAAGCTACATAAAAAATAAAACATTCATATTATTCACTATTAAACCTAAATTTTTATATGAATAATAATACAACACTTTTCATTGTGAAAATTCACCTACATCATTTCCAAACTGAGTTTCAGATTTCAGTTGAATGGCTCTTCTTCTATAAGAGCAAACAAAGGGGGAGAGAGAGAAAAATGAGGAATAAATTCAAAATATATTTGTTCTAAGCTTTTCCAAAAGTAATCAAATAGAAGAAGAAGAAGAAGAAGAAGAAGAAGAAGAAGAAGAAGAAGAAGACGAAGACGAAGAAGAAGACGAAGAAGAAGAAGAAGAAAAAGAAGAAGAGGAGGAGGAGGAGGAGGAGGAAGAGGAAGAGGAAGAGGAGGAGTTTGGATTTATATCCCCCCTTTCTCTCCTGCAAGAGACTCAAAGGGGCTTACAATCTCCTTGCCCTTCCCCCCTCACAACAAACACCCTGTGAGGTGGGTGGGACTGAGAGAGCTCCGAGAAGCTGTGACTAGCCCAAGGTCACCCAGCGGGCGTGTGTGGGAGTGCACAGGCTAATCTGAATTCCCCAGATCAGCCTCCACAGCTCAGGCGGCAGAGCTGGGAATCAAACCCGGTTCCTCCAGATTAGATACACGAGCTCTTAACCTCCTATGCCACTGCTGCTCCTTTCAAAACATACAAGTACACTTACTAGATCGTCCTTCTCTCTAGATAGCAGGATCTCGTGTGACAGCAAAATACAAAGAAGTTTCCACAGTATATACCAGTTGATTGTTCCAGCTGTGATCCCAGCTGCAATTATAGAAATGCTGAGCAGTCAATTGCAGAATTGAGTCCCTGTGGGATGTTGTTCCCAATTCAAAAATCAGCTTTGCCTCTCTTTGTTTTAATTTTCTTCTTATATTTTCTTCTTAGCCCTTTAGGGCTCGGGGCATCTCACAACATACATCCAATGCCTCAATCAGTTAAACATTTAAACGTTCCAATGATCTCTGACTGTGGTTTCTACTACCGGTAATTTGCTTGGAACGCGTTAGGCCAGCTGGCCTGCGATGCCCTGAGCCCCCTCTGCACCCCTTCTTATAACTGGGGTGACATTTGCCGCTTTCCAGGTCTCTGCCTTGAAGGGACAAGTTTCACACATCAGGTAGCAAATCATTCCCATACTTGGCATGTGTCACACACACACACACACACATACCCCACCGCACTCAACCGAAGGGAACTCCTCAAATGTGCCTCCTGGCTGCCACAGACTGCGCTACAAGTATTTCCCACGGCTCAAGGGATTCGAGAATAATTTATTTGGGCCGGATCCAGCAAAAGATGGCTCAAATCATCACCCGCAACTTGGATCAGTTGACAGCTCAGCCTTTTGGAAAACGTGGAGCTATCGTTTGCATTCAGCGATCCAAGCCAAGGCAGGGTGACGCTGGAGCAGCCGCCTGGGTGGGGCTTTCGTTAGCGGCTACACCAATACCACCCCCCCAAACAGGCATTTTCACTTAGTAAAAACCTTCACTGCCTTGCAGGTCTAGCCTGAACAGAATGATTCTTTCTAAATCTAGCTTCAAAGGACAGCTGTGTAAGTGCAGATATCAGTCCGGCTGCACCTTAAAAACTAACAAAGTTTATGGGGTATACGCGTTTGAGAGTTTAGATCCCTTTGTATCTAATGAAGTGAGATCTGACAGTTGAGAACATAAGAACATAAGAACAAGCCAGCTGGATCAGACCAGAGTCCATCTAGTCCAGCTCTCTGCTACTCGCAGTGGCCCACCAGGTGCCTTGGGGAGCTCACCTGCAGGATGTGAAAGCAATGGCCTTAAGAACATAAGAAAGAGCCTGCTGGATCAGACCAGAGTCCATCTAGTCCAGCTCTCTGCTACTCGCAGTGGCCCACCAGGTGCCTTGGGGAGCTCACCTGCAGGATGTGAAAGCAATGGCCTTAAGAACATAAGAAAGAGCCTGCTGGATCAGACCAGAGTCCATCTAGTCCAGCTCTCTGCTACTCGCAGTAGCCCACCAGGTGCCTTGGGGAGCTCACATTCAAGATGTGAAAGCAATGGCCTTCTGTGGCTGTTGCTCCCAAACACCTGGTCTGCTAAGGCATTTGCAATCTGAGATCAAGGAGGATCAAGATTGGGAGCCATAGATCGACTTCTCCTCCATCAATCTGTCCAAACCCCTTTTAAAGCTATCTAGGTTAGTGGCCATCACCACCTCCTGTGGCAGCATATTCCAAACACCAATTACTCGTTGTGTGAAGAAGTGTTTCCTTTTATTAGTCCTAATCCTTCCCCCCAGCATTTTCAATGGATGCCCCCTGGTTCTAGGATTGTGAGAAAGAGAGAAAAATTTATCTCTGTCCACATTTTCTACCCCATGCATAATTTTATAGACTTCAATCATATCCCCCCTCAGCCGTCTCCTCTCCAAACTAAAGAGTCCCAAACGCTGCAGCCTCTCCTCATAAGGAAGGTGCTCCAATCCTTCAATCATCCTCGTTGCCCTTCTCTGCACTTTTTCTATCTCTTCGATATCCTTTTTGAGATGTGGCGACCAGAACTGGACACAGGACTCCAAGTGCGGTCGCACCACGGCTTTATATAAGGGCATGACAATCCTTGCAGTTTTATTATCAGGACATCCTTTTGGAAACTTGTACTACAAAAACCATGTTGGTCCCTATGATGCAGTTGGACTAAACTCTAGACCTTCTAAACCTCTTGTAGTTCATGCGTTTAAAAGACTGCCCTGATGCTGAAGACCTCATTATCAATCTGTGCTTTTGACAGGTGTCCTTCCTGCTGATTAATTTGCTTTAATGTATTGTCGAAGGCAATACATTAATACCATCCCTAGTTGTCGAAGGCAATACATTAAAGCAATACATTAATGGGGTGCTGTGTGGTTTCCGGGCTGTATGGCCGTGTTCTAGCAGCATTCTCTCCTGACGTTCCGCCTGCATCTGTGGCTGGCATCTTCAGAGGATCTTCAAAAGATTCAGATCCTCTGAAGATGCCAGCCACAGATGCAGGCGAAACGTCAGGAGAGAATGCTGCTAGAACACGGCCATACAGCCCGGAAACCCCACAGCACCCAAATTTGCTTTAAGTTTTGCAGACCTGAATTTCAGTGGCTGGTTTTATGGCCCAAACCAGGCCACGTTCATCAGATCTCAGAACCTAACCAGGATCTGTTCTGGTCAGCATTTGGATGGGAGACCATCAAGGAAGCCCAGAGATTGTACACAGAGGCAAGCAATGGCTAATACCCACTCAACCTCTCTCCCTGCTTGTGCAGTTGCCATAAGACAGCTGTGACCTGATGAATCTTTCTACCATCCCTAGTTGGGCATTTCGGTGTCGCTGGTTGATCTTCCAGATCACTGCTTCTTTGGGGGGGGGGGAGGTGTTTCTACAGTGTTTCAGGGGATTCTTTTGTCTACAGCCACCCACGGGTGTGATTTGTCACAGAAGGGCTGGGTATAAATTTACCCAGCAAATTAACAGACGTGGCTCCTGCAGGCAAAATCTGGAACTTGGCAATTGCATCTGGAATCAGGAAAGGCTGACCTTGAGCCACGGATTTGGGGAGCCACTCATAGCCAGCGGGGTACCGCAAATGGGGACACGGGGTATCCCATGTCCCCGGACACACACCGTTTCATCATGTGGGGTGTGCACCATGTAACGAAACGGCATGCACCACGGCCTCCCACCGCTGAGGCCCCCCCCCCACCTCCCTGCAGGCTCTGATTGGGTGAATTCTTTTTCAAGGAAAGAGGGATTTTCTCTGTGTGTGTGTGTACACGCGCACACACACAATCCTTACATTGCTGAAGCTATAACGGTGTTGGAAGTAGCAACGTCTAGCATGCAAAAGGACTGAGAAGAAGACACAGCAGAGGGGCAGGCTGGTGACTAACTAGAAAGGGCTTGTGAGGGTGGTGACCCCCCTCGGCCCTTTCGTGCCACCTCTTGTCTGTCCTTAGACTGTCAAGTCTAATTTCCTCCTCCTCCTCCTCCTCCTCGGAAGTTCCTCTCCCTAGCTAGCAAAGGTCCCTGCCTCTCAGCTTCCTGCCTGAAACGGGGCTCTCTCATAACCATCTGTTGGGGGGCACAGCGCCCAGGAGGCTCCCGAGTACGGCAGCCATTCTGCTTGGAAAAGGGCCTCTCACGTGCAACTAACCTTTCCTTCCCAAATGTGGTTTCGGAGAAAACTGCTGACATTGCAAGACCCTCTGGCTCCAATGTGTGTACGTGCAAATGCCAAATCCTCTGCTCATGCCCCCGTGCTCTTTGCCCTGTTCGTTGTATTGTTTCCCCTGCCTGCCTGCCTTGTTTGTTTTTCCTCTTGTAAACTGTCAATAAAAGGGCTTGGGGAGAAACGGGACGGCAGAGTTGCCCCCTGCATCTCTCACTGGCCGAAACAACATGCTGTCTCCATTGCTGTAAGACAACAACCATCCACCTTTACCTTTTAATCAGTGAATCTGCCATTTCTCTGCACCTCTTCTAACAAAGGGAATCTTTTTATAGTAATCCTTCTCCCGCCCCCGCCCCCACCCCCACCAACCCACTTGGCTTCTCCCCCCACCCCCACCCCCACCCTTCTTCTCGTCTCTTCGACTCTCAGAAGGGGTGCCCAGAAACCCTCACTTGGCTTTCCCCAGCTGCTCGTGCATGGGGGGCCACTGCTGCATGACGCAAAAGGCCTCGGCCTGAGACTCGGAGAGGTGAAGCCAGTCAGAGAACACTGAACTGGACGGACTGGCAGCCTGATTCAGGAGAGGGCAGCTTCAGGTGTGTTTAGGGAGGGGCTGGGGTCCCGCACTTGGAGTCCTGTGTCCAGTTCTGGTCGCCACATCTCAAAAAGGATATTGAGGAGATAGAAAAAGTGCAGAGAAGGGCAACGAGGATGATTGAGGGATTGGAGCACCTTCCTTATGAGGAGAGGCTGCAGCAGTTGGGACTCTTTAGTTGGGAGAGGAGACGGCTGAGGGGGGATATGATTGAAGTCTATAAAATTATGCATGGGGTAGAAAATGTTGACAGAGAGAAATTTTTCTCTCTTTCTCACAACACTAGAACCAGGGGGCATACATTAAAAATGCTGGGGGGAAGAATTAGGACTAATAAAAGGAAACATTTTTTCACGCAACGCGTGATTGGTGTTTGGAATATGCTGCCCCAGGAGGTGGTGATGGCCACTAACCTGGATAGCTTTAAAAGGGGCCCAAATCCCTTTCCTGGTCTGTGACTGATAGCACTGACCCCTGTAGCGTGTATGTGAAGTTTGGCTTTTTTGCCCCTATGTGCATCACTTTGCATTTTGCTACATTGAACTGCATTGAACTGCATTTGCCATTTCAACCTCTGTTCCCAGAAGCTCATACCCACTTCTCTGCTTCTTCTCCAAATACACAGGAGGAACCAGTTTGAAAATCTGAATGACTCAAGAACTACAGGGCTGTGGATCCTCATATCTGTGAGGCGGCCTCGCAAGAGCGTCCTTCCCTCCAAAAGGACTTCTGCAGATCCAGCCTGCAGACAGGTGAAGTCAACGGGCACTTTCACACATGCAGAATAATGCACTTTCAATCCACTTTCACAGGGAGACATTGGGCTGGCTTGTTAATTGGCAGGGGAGATGCTCTTCCGCACAGTAAAATCCAGCTGCGAAGTGCATTGAAAGTGGATTGAAAGTGCATTATTCTGCATGTGTGAAAGTGCCCAGCAACTGCCCATATCTGAGCCTTCTCCATTGTGGCCTCCCCCATGTGGAACAGCCCACCCAAGGAGGTCAGGAAAGCCCCTCACTCTCCCGGCTCCCGAAAACTGCAAAACTGAGCAATTCAAGAGGACTTTTCTATGTTCAAGAGGCAACAGGGTCGCACCGAACAAACCATTTCACCACGTTACTTGGATAAATCCACAGGGACCAGGGTCGATATTATTTTGCACCCTTTACTGTGGATTGGATCTTATTGTGTAATGTTGCATCCTCTAATGTGCCAGGCTAACATTGATGCTCGGCTTCAGTCCTGTTCCTAGACTTCTGGCTGGTTCTACAACCCAAATCTGATTTCATTGTTTACTGAACGTCCCCCTCTGCGGATTGAATTGATTTATTCTGTGTAATCCACAAAGCGAAAATGGCAGACTGTAAGCAGTGTTAAATAAATGAAAGTTACCACCCCAACGCCTCCCTCCCCCCACCCCCACGCTCTCATGTGGTTGATCTTGGGACACCCCTCCCTTCACTGTGCAGCTCAAATGCTTTCTTCAGAGCAAACGGGGGCAAAGGGCTCGTTAACCCCTCGCTCCCCAGTGTGAGCAGAATCAGAATCAGAGGCTTTGGCAAAGTCTCTCCTTCTGTAACTGGTTGGTCCAAATGTTGAATTCACCATAACTGAAGCTCAGAACTGATAGTGCAGCAGAACTGGTCCGGGGTTGGGTTGAACATAAGAACATAAGAACGAGCCAGCTGGATCAGACCAGAGTCCATCTAGTCCAGCTCTCTGCTACTCGCAGTGGCCCACCAAGTGCCTCTGGGAGCTCACATGCAGGATGTGAAAGCAAGGGCCTTAAGAACATAAGAAAGAGCCTGCTGGATCAGACCAGAGTCCATCTAGTCCAGCTCTCTGCTACTCGCAGTGGCCCACCAGGTGCCTTGGGGAGCTCACATGCAGGATGTGAAAGCAAGGGCCTTAAGAACATAAGAACGAGCCAGCTGGATCAGACCAGAGTCCATCTAGTCCAGCTCTCTGCTACTCGCAGTGGCCCACCAGGTGCCTTTGGGAGCTCACAGGCAGGATGTGAAAGCAAGGGCCTTAAGAACATAAGAAAGAGCCTGCTGGATCAGACCAGAGTCCATCTAGTCCAGCTCTCTGCTACTCGCAGTGGCCCACCAGGTGCCTTTGGGAGCTCACCTGCAGGAGGTGAAAGCAAGGGCCTTCTGCTGCTGCTGCTGCTCCCAAACACCTGGTCTGCTAAGGCATTTGCAATCTGAGATCAAGGAGGATCAAGATTGGTAGCCCTAGATCGAGTTCTCCTCCATAAATCTGTCCAAGCCCCTTTTTAAAGCTATCCGGGTGAGTGGCCATCACCACCTCCTGTGGCAGCATATTCCAATCACAGTTGCGTGAAGAAGTGTTTCCTTTTATTAGTCCTAATTCTTCCCCCCGCATTTTCAATGGATGCCCCCTGGTTCTAGTATTGTGAGTTGGCTGCAGAACTCAATCCTGGGGGGGGGGCTTGTTCCCCAACCCCAGTTCTAATGCAAGGAGCAGCCAGGGAAAGCAAAAGGTGGTATCTGTGCTCAGGTTAAATTAAGCAGCCACGACCCTCCCCAGCACATACTGCAAGCCCACGAGTCTCCTCTCCTGCACTGCTGGGAAGCCTTACCCAAATCTGAACACACCTGAACATGCAAAGGAGCCTTTGACCAAATCAGATCCTTGGGCCATCAAAGTCCACCCTCACTCAGATTGGCAGCAGCTCCCAGGGTCTCGGGCTCAGGAAGGGCCTTTCACCTCACCTGCTACCTGAACCCTTTACCTGGAAGTGCCATGGATTGAACCGGGGACATTCTGCATGCCAGGCAGATGGCCCGCCGCTGAGCCACGGACCTCAGACGGAGGTTTTTCACATCACAAACCACCCGGCTTGTTCGTTTTTAACCTGAGAGGCCGAGGATTGAACCAGCACCTTCTGTATGCCTAGCTGATAAGAACATAAGAACATAAGAACTAGCCTGCTGGATCAGACCAGAGTCCATCTAGTCCAGCTCTCTGCTACTCGCAGTGGCCCACCAGGTGCCTTTGGGAGCTCACCTGCAGGAGGTGAAAGCAATGGCCTTCTGCTGCTGCTGCTCCCGAGCACCTGGTCTATTAAGGCATTTGCAATCTGAGATCAAGGAGGATCAAGATTGGTAGCCATAGATCGACTTCTCCTCCATAAATCTGTCCAACCCCGTTTTAAAGCTATCCAGGTGAGTGGCCATCACCACCTCTTGTGGCAGCACATTCCAAACACCAATCACACGTTGCATGAAGAAGTGTTTCCTTTTATTAGTCCTAATTCTTCCCCCCCAGCATTTTCAATGGATGCCCCCTGGTTCTAGTATTGTGAGAAAGAGAGAACAATTTCTCTCTGTCCACATTTTCTACCCCATGCATAATTTTATAGACTTCAATCATATCCCCCCTCAGACATCTCTGATGCTCTGCCACTGAGCCAGGACCCCTCCACAGACTGTTCGCCAGAGCAGTTAGAAGAGATACTGATACAAAACCCTTCGCCACTGAAGTGCTCTGTGAATGCTACCATCCTCTCCCCACAGTGAAAGATGCTCCAGGCACACCTGGCGAGGGGGGCTGTCCCTCTCTGAGGAATTATCCCGGGGACGAGGGTGAAGATACTTCAGCAAGCAAAGGCAGTGGTTAATGTACCGTCTCCAACCCAAATTATTCCGTTTCTTGTCCCTTTTTTCCTTACCCCGCTCCCATAACAACTTCAGAATGCGCTGGCAGGAAACTGCAGAGACTCACTACAAAACTCTGCAAAACGGATGCTTGCTCCTGGTCCACAGTGGCTCCTCCCCACGAACTTTAGCGGCAGGCTTCACCGCCCACTGGTGCCCGCTGCAGCAGGAAAAGCCTCTCTGGCTCAGCCGCAGACCTCACAGAAAGCCGGGCTACGGCCAGCTGCTTCCTGAGTGAGCATGAGCATCCGTTTGCCTGCCCCAGGCCCAAACAGCCAAACCCGAAGCCCAAAGCAGCCCATTAGAAATGCAAGGTGCAGGATGATGAAAAGGAGCTGTTCCTCAGGATTTCTAGCAGCTTTCTGGCACCTGTTTGGGGTCAGATTTTCCCCTCCAGACCTGTTAAAGGAGCGGGCTGTGGAAGAGTGATTGGCAGGATCAGGAAATCTCAACCACTCGGCCCGAACCTTTTCCCCACCCAAAGCTGAAAGGGAGAATCTTTGGTCGTTGCGACAAAACCCTCCAAATTATGCCCTGAGCTCAGCGCAGAGACACGGTCTGCATACGACGGTGGTGGCGAATCTATGGCACGAGTGCCACAGGCGGCACTCAGAGCCCTCTCTGTGGGCATCGTACAAACAGAGTGCCCCCCCACACATCTAGGATGGCCTGGGCCACTGGGCTCGATTATTGGCATTAAACCCATGGACCTAGTTTTGAAAGCAGTGTAGGTAACCCTATTAAATGCTGTTAAACCCCACTGATTTTCATGCAAAGAGCTAAAAGCACGATCCTTTACCTGGGAGTAAGCTCAGTTGCTAGAAATGGGGCTTGCTTCTGAGTAAACTCTCCTAGGGTCGTGATTCACCCGTTGGAAGAGTTGCACGGTTGCTTCAAAGCAAAGCCACCAACTACCACCAAGCTTACTCCTGAGTAACGCACACCTCGGAGCCAACCGTTTTTTCTAAACTAAAACCTCAGTATTCAGGTTAAATTGCTGTGTTGGCACTTTGCGGTAAATAAGTGGGTTTTGGGTTGCAATTTGGGCACTCGGTCTCGAAAAGGTTCACCATCACTGGCATAATGCGAGAGCGGCCAGAGTCGCGTCTCTCTTGGCCCGGGGCAGTTGGCATTCGACCATGCAGGGGAACGAGCGCGGGGGGCCAGAAGCAGGCATTGCCCGCAAGCTGTCCTCTTGAAATTTGTAAAGTTCCTTATAACATTTTTGGTAGAAACATTTTCTCCTTCCAGTGAGACCGTTTAGTCAACTCAGGGATGGGATTCAAATAATTTAACAACCGGTTCCGGTGGTGGGATTCAAATGATTTGCAAACCGGCTGGATCCCACCACTGCAGGGGTGGGCAATTATTTTTTCCATGGGGCCACATAGGAAACAGAAAATATTGTGGAGGGCCGAGCCAAAAGGCTGAACTCTTCTGCATAATATTTATTGTATTTCTTTATATAAAAAAGCAGTAAATAGCATTGTTTTGACAAGCGGGCAAGACTAGTACTGTATATACTGGCGTATAAGACTACTTTTGAACCCTGGGAAATCATCTGTAAAGTGTGGGGTCGTCTTATATGCCAGGTACTTTTATATGGCTTAGTATATCCCAAACTCCATATTTTAACTGGAAAAATGGGGGGTGCGTCTTATACTTCCAGTGCGTCTTACGCCCGGTATATACGGTATATGTTAAAGTTATGCAATGAAAAGTGAGGTTGCCTTCCAAAAAAATGTAATTTATTCACACAAATTTCTCAAAACTATGGTAGACAAAATGTTAACATTTTTTACAGCTATTTGTGACTCATCGCGGGCCAGCCAGGGTAATCCGGTAGGCGGATGTGGTCTCCATGAGCCCATTAATGCTTGGGTCTGCACCACCCGGATCAATTGGGCAGAATGCTTTTAAATCGCCACTTAGACACACAAGGACGAGGGGAAGGGTAAATATTTACACAAATTGTGCAAACGGCTCCTACATTCTTAAAGGGTTGTCAGGGGGAGGCTAGAAAAGAGAATGCTCAGGGCCAGACTGGGTCTTCAGGGCCCCCTGCTTGAGATGGCTCCCTGGAGAGAGGGTTCTAATCTGCCTTCCTTCGGCGTCTCTCCCCTTTGCTGGCAGCCTCGGGAAAGTCCTGCAGGCTCCTGATGCAGCTCCCATCTCTGGAGCGAAGCAGAGCCACTGCTAGACAAAAGCTTGCCAACCTCCAGGAAGGGCCTGGAGATCTCCTGGAATGTCAACTGATCTCCAGAACACAGAAATCGAATTTGGAAAGGGGAGGTTTAGAGGGTGCATTAGGTCCCGTGGCACTGCTCCCCAACGAGGCCCCTCCCTTCCCCAAACTCCACCCACCCCAAACTCCCAGAAATGTCCCCACCTGCAGCTGGCACCCCAGCTGGCCAGAGAGTCAGCACAACCAGCGTGACGCTACAATGAGAGCTTTGGAAAAGGAGAGCCCTTCCTGCGCCTGCCCACACCCAGAGATTATCGCCCACCAACACTGCTCACTGCAGGCGGCTGCTCTTCATTCCAGCGCACCCACATTTCCTGCCCCAGCCTGCCTTTCTGCCCTGGGGTGTCCAACCAATTCAGACAGCATGTTAAAAAAAATGGGGAAACAACGAGAAGGGCACCGTAAGCAGGCAGGACAGAACAGGAGACGGAGCAGGGGAGGGAACAGCTCCGGCATCTTGAGGTGGAAGCAAGCGCGCAAGCGAGCCCTACACCCTGTCTCCTCTGACTGGCAGCACCTCTCCAGAATCTCCGGCAATGGGACCCCTGTGGGCCAACTGCTGCCCTCCACCGCGAGCGAGGGGGCCCTCCGCCCCACTTCCCATCTACACCACGGAACCGGCGACCAACCAAAGGGCGCCTGCGCTAGGGAGGGCCCAAGACGTTAAGCACAGCTGCAAGAGCACTTTGTAAAATTGGAAACAAGTCACACAAGTCACCATAAAGCCGCAGATCGGACAACTGTGGCTTCCCCACAACCAGCCAAGGCGAGGGAGGTCCCTGCAGCCCTGCTGCCTCCGCCGTCCCAAAACCCAGAGGGGCCCGTCCTCCCTCCCCTTCTGAACCCGCCTGCCCCTAACTGAAAGCAGAAGCCCTGGGAGAAAGGTGCAGCTGGTGGCCCCTTTAAGTTTGGAGCAGCGCTCTAAACCGTTGCCAGCACTCAATCTGCACTACGTGGGACCAGGGGTGGGATCCAGCCGGTTCGCACCACTTCGGCAGAACCGGTGGTTAAAATGGCGCTTGTAAACAACCAGTTGTTGAATTATTTGAATCCCACCACTGGATGGGACGTGCTGCAACACCGCGGGCACAAGCCAGCCTGGCTCCTCCTCCCCTCCATGGAGCCAAAAAGGCACTCTTCAAAACAGCAAGACGTTTGGATGGCAGCCAGCTGAGAGGAATGCACTGGCACGGCTTGCCCCGGCTACACCACAGGACCACGCCCTGTGGCTCCACCCAGCCCTGTTTGATTCCCAGCTCTGCCACCTGAGCTGTGGGAGGCCTATCTGGGGAATTCTGATTAGCCTGTGTACTCCCCACGCATGCCAGCTGGGTGACCTTGGAGCTAGTCACAGCTCTGCAGACTCTCTCAGCCTCACCTACCACCTCAAGGGTGTTTGTTGTGAGGGGGGAAGGGCAAGGAGGTTGTCAGCCCCTTTGAGTCTCCTGCAGGAGAGAAAGGGGGGATTTAAATCCAAACTCTTCTTCTTCTTCTTCTTCTTCTTCTTCTTCTTCTTCTTCTTCTTCTTCTTCTTCTTCTTCTTCTTTTTCTTCTTCTGTTGGAGGTTTCCCCACAAAAATCCCACCCAATGCTCCAAAGTGCAGAAGAGGAGGAGGAGGAGGAGGAGCAGTTTGAACTTATCCCTCCCTTTCTCTCCTGTTTACAAACACCCTTCCATGGTGGGCCACTGCGAGTAGCAGAGAGCTGGACTAGATGGACTCTGGTCGGATCCAGCTTAGCTTGTTCTTATGTTCTTGTGTTCCTCTCCCCCACAACAGACCCCTTATGAGTGTGGGGCTGAGGAACTCTACAAGAACTGAGACTAGCCCAAGGTCACCCCTCAGGGAATGTAGGAGTGGCGAGAGCAATAAGACTCCACTACTCTGTGGTAGAGGGAGCAGGAATCCCAGCCGGTCCTGTCGATTAGGAGTCCAAGGCTCCAACACAGCAGCACCGGACAGCCAGACGAGGCAACCCAGGAGACCCGTGCGCCTGGGGCCACAAGCCCACTACATCCCAGCAGCAAGAACTGAACCCCACAGAAAAGTTTTCCTCACTGTCTCCTGCTCTGACCAATGGCTTTCACAGGGCCAAAATTCAGCCGCCAGGAGTCAGGGATCTGCGTTGGTGGGGGCGCCCCCACACTCCGCCCTCTGCTGGCCCCTTGCCCTGTTTGTGCCCCAGTCTGCCCAAGGCAACGGAGGTGGTGGGGAGATTGTCAGTCCCCTTGACAATCTCGGTGTTCCTTGGGGGGTCTCCCATCCAGATCCTGACCAAGCCGGGTTAGCCACCCTGGGCAGGCCAGAGGAGGAGGAGGAGGAGGAGGGGAGGAGGAGGGGGGGAGGAGGAGGAGGAGGAAGAAGAAGGAGGAGGAGAAGAAGAAGAAGAAGGAGAAGAGAGGGAGGAGGGAGGAGGAGGAGGAGGAGGGAGGGAGGGAGGGAGGGAGGAGGAGGAAGAAGGAGGAGGAGGAGGAGAAGGAGAAGGAGGAGAAGGAGGAGGAGGAGGAGGAAGAAGGAGGAGGAAGAAGGAGGAGGAGGATTTATATCCCCACTCTCCTGTAAGGAGACTCAAAGAGGGCTGACAATCTCACTTGCCCTTTCCCTCACAACAAACACCCTGTGAGGTGGGTGGGGCTGAGAGAGCTCCAGCTGTGACTAGCCCAAGGTCACCTAGCTGGCGTGTGTGGGAGTGTACAGGCTAATCTGAATTCCCCAGATAAGCCTCCCACAGCTCAGGGCAGCAGAGCCGGGAATCTGTTACACACTGTGTCATGAACAAGATCCACCAGACCAGGGACCACACAGCCACCACAACCAGTTGAATCCAGCCAGAGAAGCCTCCGACAATAAAACAACCTAATTCTCAACAACCGACATTTTCCAAGGCCAGAAGATATAAATAATAATCAAGCATTTGCATCCCCTTCTTCTCTGTCTCATCCCAAACAGCTGCAGAAAACAAAAGTGCAGTTGTGCTAAACATCTGTGGTTAGTGGCATGGATAGTTCCCACCTGGACCCTGTAACAGAGCTCCAGGGCTCCAAAAGAGCTGCCAAAAGCAAGGGGTAAAAGCCAGCAGCACAAGTCAAGAACTGAGGAAGAGGAAAGAGAGGAGGAGGAGGAGGAGTTTGGATTCATTCCCACCTTTCTCTCTCCTGTAAGGAGACTCAAGGTGGCTTACAAGCTCCTTTCCCTTCCCTCTCCCCACAACAGACACCAATGAGGCAGGTGGGGCTGAGAGAGTTTGGGAGAGAACTGTGACTAGCCCAAGGCCACCCAGCAGGAATGTAGGGAGAGTGGGAAACACATCTGGCTCTGCCAGATAAGCCCTCCAGTCACTCAGGTGGAAGAGTGAGGAATTAAACCCGGTTCTCCAGATTAGAATCCACCGCTCTTAACCACTACGCCACACTGCAGGGCAGATATGGCAGTCCCAACCCCAGTCCTTCTGCTAGGGGAACAACCAGTGGGTATGAGCAGCACAGCCATTGTTAGGAGGCTTCAAATCGGGCTCCGTGCACTGACCTCACGTGGGTCTAGCTCAGCCTCGGCCTTGCTCAGATCTTGGAAGTTAAGATGAGAGGACCCAAATCAGTACTTGAACATAAGAACATAAGAACCTAAGAACGAGCCTGCTGGATCAGACCAGAGTCCATCTAGTCCAGCTCTCTGCTACTCAGGCAGTGGCCCACCAGGTGCCTTGGGAGCTCACCTGCAGGATGTGAAAGCAATGGCCTTCTGCTGCAGCTCCCCCCGAGCACCTGGTCTGCTAAGGCATTTGCAATCTGAGATCAAGGAGGATCAAGATTGGTAGCCATAGATCCACTTCATAAACCTGTCCAAGCCCTTTTAAAGCTATCCAGGTGGAGTGGGCCATCACCACCCTCCTGTGGTAGACATATTCCCAAACACCTATCACACGTTAAGTGGAAGAAGTGTTTTCCTTTTATTAGTCCTAATTCTTCCCCAGCATTTTCAATGGATGCCCCCTGGTTCTAGTATTCTTGAGGAAGGAAGGAAGGAAGGAAAGGAAGGAAGGAAGGAAGGAAGGAAGGAAGGAAAGGAAGGAAGGAAGGAAGAGGAAGGAAGGAAGGAAGGAAGAGGAAGGAAAGGAAGGAAGGAAGGAAGGAAGGAAGGAAAGGAAGGAAGGAAGGTTGGTTCAGTTTCCTTATTTCACAACGACCGTGTGAGGGAGGCTTGGAAAAACAGGCAAGGAAACTGCTGCGGCACGTGGATTCAAACCCTCAGATTCCCCCACCCGCCCCCCAGCACTCCTGAGTCGAGGCTTCCAGAGAAAAAAAGTGCCTCACGGTTCAGCTTCCAGGGCACCTTCAGCCCTTAGGAAATGAAATACCTCACCCCGCCCTTAAACATCTGTCCCTGGCAAAGGGGTGGTTCCTGCCTTCCCAAGTACAGGTACAGTTTAACAAAACATTAATTCAGTTTTACAGAATAAAACGTGACTCCGTTTTGCAGAACTCACAAAAGGGCTGGTGTGACATGGGCAGCTTAATCTGGAAAGTGCCATCCCACGTGGGCACCCAACGGGCAGGAGAGGGCATGCTCTTATCTCTGGAGGCTGTACAGACAAGCATCAACTAGACCGGCATCCTTACACATAATTCAGGCCGCATGACGCTTTCACTACCCCAGTGCTCAAATAACAGACAGGCTGGCAACCAATATGCCCATTTCACGGGGACACAACAGGGCTGCTGTAGTGCAGCAAGTTGGCCTCCCGCAAAGGCCCACTGCTGCTGGTGGGAAGCCCAGCGGCTCATCTGGCTCCAACACAGCTTCCAAGGAAGCCCCCAACTAACCCTGAGTTGTAGCCTCTTTCTCACTCACCAGGAAGTCTGATTCCCCAAGGATGCAGATCTGAGCATGCTTACTTGAGTAAGTACCAGTGAATTCAGTGCAACTTACTTCTGAGTAAATGTACACTGCCCTGGGTTTGGACCCTGCTCCCCAGACTGGAGGCTGACCAACCATCCCAAGACGTGTTAGGGTGGCCGGAGAGAGGAACCCAGCAGCTGCTCCAGATGCACTTCAAAGGCGAGGCAGGTGTGTATTCCTACGCGAGGGTGGGTGGGTGGGCTACAGCCCCTCTTCAGGGACAATAAATTGGGGTGCAGGGAGTCACCCAGATAAGTCTGCTTGGAAACTGCTCCGAGATATTTGGCCACCCACTGGAAGGAGTTTCCGTGTTCCTGGGTGTGACCTTCACAAAGGGGGGAGGGGGGACACTGTGGTTCAATTCGGGTGGTGGTGGTGTCTGCAGTCCCTTAAGCCTGAACCCGCCCCTGATCCGGATGCCCCGCAAAGCCAGGCTCCCGGGTGCGCTGCATTCACGGGCGGCGGCGGGAGGCAGGGAGGAGAGACCTGTATCCCTGCTAAAAGTTGTCACGTGAATGATGGGGGCAACCCCAGTCCACGTCCAACAGTCCCTTCTTTAGCATGATCCGGTGCGTGGAGACCCTGGGGCCGGCGGGGCGGGGCCTCTCCGGTTGGCGGGCAAGTATCCGGCAGCCCCCGGAGCGCGGAAGCCAAGCAGGGACGACTCCGGGGGGTGGGAACAGGGGACGCCCACGACCCCGGAAGCGCCTCTCGCCACGGAAACCCCACCAGGGCTGCGACTGGACGGCAACGTTCCCAGCCACTCTGCGCGCGCTCAGGGGCCCCTCGCCCCCCTCCCTGCCTGCCTGCCTGGCGGACTGACCCTGGCCTGCGCCGGGCGTGCCTGTTCCTGGCGCTGCAGAAGCGCACCTTGCCGAAGACGCCGAGCAGGTGCCGGTGGCAGAGGGAGCCGCCGTCGCGGGCGGGGCTGGGGTGCGGCGCTTGGAGGCCGAGACCCGCTCGCTGGTGGACTCGCGCGCCTGCCGCTTCTGCCGGATCAGCGAGCTGGCGATCGCCGCCGCCATGGCCCCCGCCCGCCCGCCCGCGACCCTAGCGCCGCCCGCCCCCGGCCGCCCGAGCCCCCGCCGCGCCCGCCCCCCGGCCGGCCCCCATCGGGGCCCCCGCGGGCAGCGGCCAGCAGCGCAGGGCCGGCAGCAGCAGCGGCGGCGGCGGCGGGGCCCGGGGCGAGGGCGAGGGCGGAGCGCGGACGCGGCCGGCGACGCTCACGGCTCCCCGCCGCCCGGGCTGCTGCTGCCGCGGGATGGGAGGCGGCGCCGCGCCGAGGTGCCTCCGGGGCTCAGGCCGGCCCTCATGGCCCCTCCGCCGCCCCTCGCTCGCCCGCCCGCCTGCTGCCCGGCGCCGCTCCCCCGAAGGCGCGCGGGCTGGGGACGGGGGGCGGGCTCTCCGCGGCGGCGGCTCCTCCTCCGCCCCCCCGCCGGCGGCCCCCGCCTCGCCCAGCGCCCGGCTCCGGCTCGGCTGAGCTGCCGCCGCCGCCGCCGCCGGGGACCCTCTCGCGCTCCGCCCGGGGGCTGCCGGGGCTCCGCATGGCCATCCGTGGCGGGGGCTTGGCCGGCTCTGGCGCCGTCGGAGCAGGAGGCGGCGGTGGCGGCGGCGGCTGGGTAGCGCGGGAGGCCCGGCGGCTGCGGCCCCGCCACCCCCGAGCCAGCCAGCCAGCCGCCCGCCTCGACGCAATCCTACGTGACCCAGGTCCGGATGAGCGGCTGGCCGGCCGGCCCACGAGCAGGGAGCCTCGCCGCCGCCGCTGCCCAGCGCCCCGCCGGAGGGAGGCACGGGAGGAGGGCGCCGCCGGGCCGGCCAGCCACCCTGCAGCAAAACTCCGGCCGAGGCCGGGACTGGGGGGGGGGGGGCGCTTGGGCCAGAGGCGAGGCCTTCTCCGCACTCCCCCCCCCCGCTCCCGCTGCCTCCCCCAGCAAAGCTGAAGGCCCAGGACGGGAGCGGGGAGAGGGTCCCCCGGGGGCAGCGGAGGAAGCACAGAGCCAAGAAAGCCCGCTGTGCCCCCCCCCCCTGCCTTGAGAGAATTCCCCACACGGTAGCCAGCCCAGGACTGCAAGCGGGCCGCCCGGGCCAGAGGGGGGAGGGGGGAGGGGTCTCCGGTCCAACCACACCAAGGGGGGGGGGGAAAGGCTCTCACACCCATATGGCACCCCCAGCCTCCAAGCAAGCACAGCGGGGGGTGGGTCGCAGTGCGAATCGAACTCCACATTCATCAGTCTCCTGCCACTCAGGTTGACAGTCACGCGTCCTGCCGGGATTTGGCAGCCCGGCTTCCCCCCCGCCGCCCCCCCCCCGTGAGCCCGCAGACCCTCCCCACTCGCAAATGCAAATGAGCCTTGAAAACGGCCTTTGCATCACTGGAGAAAAAGCCCTGAGATGAAGGCTCGGGCGAAATGCACCGGGGGAGGGTGGAGGGGGGACGGACAGTGGCTCAGCATGGCCAGATCAAGCATGGTCAGTGGTCCAGTGGGGGACCACCAAGGACGGACTCTGCAGGGGGAAACCCCCCCCCCTTCTCCTCTGCCTCATAACCCCCTTGCTGGGGTCACTATAAGTCGGCTGTGACCTCAGGGCACGCTTTCCCCGCAAAACATAGCTGGACCCCTGGGAAAGGCGGAGGCCCAGCACAGCTGGCCTTGGGGCCTAAAAATGCCCTCAGAACTTCCTCCCCAGTGAAACCACAAGTCAGGCCTTGTGCCAAGAGGATGTGTGTGTGTATGAGAGGGGGAGGTTGATCTATTCTTGGTGACCTACTTGAAATCCCTCTGGCAGTTGTGTCTCCGTGGGGGCTGCGCCCACCTCTGAGAGTGCCCTCGGTTACCCATCACAGCATATAAGAACATAAGAACTAGCCAGCTGGATCAGACCAGAGTCCATCTAGTCCAGCTCTCTGCTACTCGCAGTGGCCCACCAGGTGCCTTGGGGAGCTCCCAGGCAGGAGGTGAAAGCAAGGGCCTTCTGCTGCTGCTGCTGCTCCTGAGCACCTGGTCTGCTAAGGCATTTGCAATCTCAGATCAAAGAGGATCAAGATTGGTAGCCACAGATCGACCTCTCCTCCATAAATCTGTCCAAGCCCCTTTTCAAGCTATCCAGGTGAGTGGCCATCACCACCTCCTGTGGCAGCATCTTCCAAACACCAATCACACGTTGCGTGAAGAAGTGTTTCCTTTTATTAGTCCTAATTCTTCCCCCCAGCATTTTCAATGGATGCCCCCTGGTTCTAGTATTGTGAGAAAGAGAGAAAAATTTCTCCCTGTCCACATTTTCTACCCCATGCATAATTTTATAGACTTCAATCCTATCCCCCCTCAGACACCTCCTCTCCAAACTAAAGAGTTAGTCATATAGAATTAGTCAGAAGGGACCCCCAAGGGCCATCAAGTCCAACCCCCTAACATCAACAAAGATCCCTTGACTGTTCCCCTGGGCCAATGAAAAGTGGTGATACAATGGTTAAAGTGCCGGACTTGGATCTCGCCGGCTGAAGTTCAAATCCACAGTCTTGCCGCCAAGGCTGGGCTGGGTGACCTCGGGCCACGCACGCACTCTCAGCCTAATCTACCTCACAGGACTGTTGTTGAAAGGAGGAGGAGAGAACGAAGTGAGCTGCCTTGACTCCCCACTAGGGAGAATGGTGGGGAAAAAATGAAATACCCAGGCGGCCTCTCCCCAGACTGAAGTGCTTTGGGGGGCTGCTCAACAAGGCCTTGTTGTGAAGGCAAAGGTCTTTGTTCTGCAGGGGGGCTGCTGCTGCTCCCCCTTAAGAAAGTCCCCAACCTGGGCCTTTGGATCTGGAAGGGACTTTACGCTGTTTCCTGCCTCAACCTACAGAGGGGATTTTACTAGAGAGCCAGTGGCTAGATAGGACTTAGGAATTGGTCACCTTTACTCTATCATGCTGACTCTATCCCTTTGATGTAGACTGATACTCTTAGGGACTTCCTCCCTTGCTTCCGCCTAGAAGAAGAAGAAGAGTTCAGATTTATATCCCCCCTTTCTCTCCTGCAGGAGACTCAAAGGGGCTGACAATCTCCTTGCCCTTCCCCCCTCACAACAAACACCCTGTGAGGTAGGTGGGGCTGATAGAGCTCCGAGAAGCTGTGACTAGCCCAAGGTCACCCAGCTGGCGCTTGTGGGAGGGCACAGGCTAATCTGAATTCCCCAGATAAGCCTCCACAGCTCAGGTGGCAGAGCGGGGAATCAAACCCGGTTCCTCCAGATTAGATACACGAGCTCTTAACCTCCTACGCCACTGCTGCTCCTTCTCCTGCCTACTTCTCCGAACCTCTCCATCTTACCTTCACCATGCCTAGGGAGAGGATGTGTCTCCTACGCATCCGCCTCCATCCGGCTAGAATAGATTAGTTAGTGAACCTGTCTCTCCACTTTTCTATCCAGAATGGAGTTCACTAATAAATACTCTTTTTATTTATTAGATTAGAAACTACAAACGACTCTGACTTTCTTTTGTGTCTGAAGTTCTCTCTAGCCAGCTCAGCCACGCGTGTGTGCCCAGGTAAGCGTCCCTCTGTGCCGCTCTGCTACTTTTGCAAGGGAAACACACGCACCAGGTGTGGTTCTCCCTGTTGGGATAAGTGCTCCTGGTAGTTGGAGATTATCCCTTTTCGTGGCTAGCAGAGTGGCACGGGTGGCTAGAACACAGCAGAAGCCTGACCTCGTGTGCGTTCGTGTGTGTGATGGATCCCTATGTGTGGCAAGCTTACACAAAAGAAAGTCGGAGTCAGTTGTCGTTTCTAATCTAATAAAAAGAGCATTTATTAGTGAACTCCATTCTGGATAGAAAGGTAGGTAGATAGAGTCACTCTGCTATCCTAATCTAGCTGGATGGGGATGGATGCGCGGAGCATCCATCCTCTCTCTAGGCATGGTAGGAAGAAGAATGGAGAAGGGGTCGAGGAAGAAGCCGGAAGGAAGGAAGTCCCTGAGAGTATCAGTCTGACATCAAAGGGATAGAACCAGCATTATAGAGTAAAGGGGTCAAATCCCGAGGTCCCTATCTAGCCACTAGCTCTCTAGTAAAAAAAACCCTTTGTAGGTTGAGGCAGGAAACAGCGTAAAGTCCTTCACTTCCAACACTCCCAACATGGGACAGATTTGGTTCTGCCCGAGACCCCAGAGAGCCACTCGGGTTGGCCGATGCTGGCCCAGTTTAGCGTTTGACTGCGAGGAAAGAAAGCATTCCATTCCTGGGGCCACTGCTGGGTGGGCTCAATTTGGATCCGATTTTGCCCTCCAAATCACAAGTAACTTTTCCCCACCGTCAATTTAAAAATACAGCTTTATTTATTTTCTATCTTGGGCGACGTTGCCTGGCAACAGATGATGCTGTGGAGTCAGAGCATATGGGAGTCAGAGGAGGCTGTTCGGAGGGGGGGGGGGCAGCCAAAACCAGCTTTGGGGTTCTGCAGCATTCTTTTGAGGGGGGCAGGAGAAGCCGATGTGCCGTGCAGGTGGGATTGGCCAGCAGCCAGCTAGTCTGACACGCCTCCCCAAAAGTCACTCAGCGCAGGCCGGGCCACAGAACGCCACAGTCAAGAGAGGAGGCAAGACCACCTGGAACAAAAAATGTGCCTCAGGATCTGTGCATTCCAGGTGGCTCGAGAAAGTGAGCCAGACCACATTCTGCCTAGGGAGGAGTGAGGGATTAAGAGAGTGGGCGCGGCTCCTCCTCAGCTTTCCTATCCAAGCTTCACAGTTCAAGGGCTGTTTAGGGGTGAGCAAAAGAGTCATTCCCATCTCTGCGGCAGCCACAGTCAGGATCTGCTTCACACGCTGTGTGCTTCCGCCACAGTAAGTAGATGCCCCAGCAAGCCAGGGCATGTCGGCTGCCAGGCCATCCCCACAAGGGAGGCTACAAGCTTCTCAGCAGTCCTGTCTGCCAGATGAACCCACCCTGGAGCCAGCCAGTGACACGTTTGGATTGCATCAAGGCACACCAAGTCACCTGTAGGTCAGATGATCCGGGGCTCAGCTGGGATCCTGGTCCCGACTCTGCCCTCTCAGCAAAACAGCTACACCATGAAGAAGAAGAAGGAGAAGGAGAAGAAGAGGAGGAGGAGGAGGAGGAGTTTAGATTTATATCCCCCCTTTCTCTCCTGCAGGAGACTCAAAGGGGCTTACAATCTCCTTGCCCTCCCCCCCTCACAACAAACACCGGGGGTCGCTCCTTCCCTTCACCTCGCCTCCAGGCTGAGCAGGGATGGAAGCTTTTAATGCCTGCATTGCAAAACGGAGAGGCAAACGTCTCTCCTTTTGGTGGTGGTGGGTTTTCCGGGCTGTGTGGCCGTGGTCTGGTATATCTTGTTCCTAATGTTTCGCCTGCATCTGTGGCTGGCATCTCCTTTTGTCTGCAGCACGTTCCATGAAAACGCACAAAAAGGCTGCGACCGGCCAAGCACGCTATCGAATTGTCGAAGGCTTTCACGGCCGGAATCACTGGGGTGCTGTGTGGTTTCCGGGCTGTCTGGCCGTGTTCTAGCAGCATTCTCTCCTGACGTTTCGCCTGCATCTGTGGCTGGCATCTTCAGAGGATCTGATGTTGGGAAAGCAAGTGGAGTATATATTGTTTCCTTTGTCTATAGTCATCCTGTGTTTGTGTGGAGTTTGTGTATAGGGTGACTATAGACAAAGGAAACAAAGGCCAGGATACTTCTATTCAGATGCTCCCACCAGTGACCTTGCTATCTCCATTGTTACTCCCATGCTGTAGACTTCATTGTTACTCATACTTCTATTCAGATGCCCTCACCTATTGACCTGGTTGTCTTCTTTGTTATTCACAGACAATGTTTCTTCACCCACCCTGGACACTCCAACAGGTATATATACTCCACTTGTTTTCCCAACATCAGATCCTCTGAAGATGCCAGCCACAGATGCAGGCGAAACGTCAGGAGAGAATGCTGCTAGAACACGGCCATACAGCCCGGAAACCACACAGCACCCACCCTATCGAATTGTTCGCTGGCAGACCAACCCAAGGGGCTCCGGCACATTAAGGGTCAGCCCTCCTCCACGCACCGGTTTCTTGCCACCTTCGCTTGTTTTCAGTGGCCATAGAACAGATAGCCACAGAAAGCACACGAAGGAAGTCGTTCATCACTTCCATTTAACAGTCAGCCTGCCGGGGGGAGATCCCACTCTCTGGCTTTCTGCAAGCTGTGCAAAGCTGAATTATTCAAGATGGCTTTTCAACTCTGGTAATCCAGTTGCACGGTACAAAATGCCCCCCCCCCCCCGCAGTTACTTGGATAAAAGAGTGGGCCTGTGGTCTGTGCTGCTGTGTAGAGCGTGTTGTAAGCAGGATCCTGTTATGTAATTTTCACAGAATCGTAGAATCATGGAGTTGGAAGAGACCCCCCCAGGGGCCATCCAGTCCAACCCCCTGCCCTGCAGGAACACATAATCAAAGCACTCCTGACAGGTGGCCATCCAAACTCTCTTTAAAAACCTCCCCTCCGAGGTAGAGCATTCCCACTGTCGAACAGCCCTGACTGTCAGCAAATTCCCCCCTTTTCCTCCACTTTGAGCCCATGACTCCTGGTGCTAATCTCTGGAGCAGCAGAAAACCACCTCCCTCCCTCTTTGACATGACATTTGGCGAAACTTAATGTGTCATGTTAATACTTATGCTCTGTTTCCTTCTGGCGGTCCCAGACTTCTAAAATCCTACTGCATGATGATGCCCTGAACGTCTCGACTGGACCAACTGACTGCGTGCGATTTGCCTTGAGCCCCTGAGAGAAAGGCGGACCATAAATAAGATCAATAAATGCATAAATAACGCGCTTGGGAACCCCTCTTTGGGGACTCAGGGAAGCCAAGGTCATGCAACGGAGCCAGTTCAAAGGTCAAAGTGGTGTTGGCAAACGGAGCTTGCTTGAATTTTCATTGACCAGAAAGTTCATCCCCCGTGCAAAAGAGCTCTCTGCCGAGACAGGGCAGCAACCAAGGAGTGGAAGCTGGAAAGTCGCTGGTTTAAATCTCACAGCCCCCAAAGCAGCCCCCCCCTTCTATCTTCCTCTACCTCCACCCCCCCTCCCCATTGCAGCATATGGATAACCTGGCTGTCAACTTCCCAGGCACCAGAGCAAAAAGTTGCTTATTGGCCCCCTTTGCAAGCAGAGAAGGACGGAAGGAGGCTGGTGAAGACTTGAGATTCCAAACACCAATCAGACGTTGCATGAAGAAGTGTTTCCTTTTATTAGTCCTAATTCTTCCCCCCAGCATTTTCAATGGATGCCCCCTGTTTCCAGTATTGTGAGAAAGAGAGAAAAACTTCTCTCTGTCCACATTTTCTACCCCATGCATCATTTGATAGACTTCAGTCCTATCCCCCCTCAGACGTCTCCTCTCCAAACTAAAGAGTCCCAAACGCTGCAGCCTCTCCTCATAAGGAAGGTGCTCCAGTCCCTCAATCATCCTTGTTGCCCTTCTCTGCACTTTTTCCATCTCCTCAAAATCCTTTTTGAGATGCGGCAACCAGAACTGGACACAGTACTCCAAGTGCGGTCGCACCACGGCTTTATATAAGGGCATGACAATCTTTGCAGTTTTATTATCAACTCCTTTCCTAATGATCCCCAGCACAGAGTTTGCCTTTTTCACAGCTGCCATGCATTGAGTTGACATTCCCATGGAACTATCAACTAAGACGCCCAAATCCCTTTCCTGGTCTGTGACTGATAGCACTGACCCCTGTAGCGTATCTGTGAAGTTTGGATTTTTTGCCCCTATGTGCATCGCTTTACATTTTGCTACATTGAACTGCATTTGCCATTTCTGAGCCCACTCACCTAATTTATCAAAGTCCGCTTGGAGCTCTTCGCAATCCTTTGCGGTTCTCACCACCCTACATAATTTGGTATCATCTGCAAACTTGGCCACCACGCTACCCATCCCTACTTCCAGGTCATTTATGAATAGGTTAAAGAGCACTGGTCCCAAAACGGATCCTTGGGGGACACCACTCCCTACATCTCTCCATTGCGAGAACTTCCCATTTATGCCCACCCTTTGTTTCCTGTTCCTCAACCAGTTTTCAGGGCACTTTTGCTCAGCTTCGACTGGTGCGTCAGCTGCACCCATTCCTGGTCAGTCAGATCTAGCCACAGTGATCCATGCCTTAGTTACGTTTACACTAGACTACTGAAATGTGCTATGCCTGGGGCTGCCCTTGAAGAGTGTTTGGCATCTGCAGCTAGTACTTAATGCTGGGGCTGAGCTTCTGGTTGAGAGCAGCTATTGGGAGCTTGTGACCCCCATACTACAGCAATGACCCTGGCTACCTTTCAGACAGTGGCGTCCCCCCCCCCCAAGTTCTCCCTTTGTCCTGGCTGCAGGCCAGAAATCTGATCTAGATGCTCCAGAAAGAGGCCCGTGTCTGTGGGGAACTCACACAAATCCAGCCTGTGGCTCCTTTGGGCCTCTCAAACGAACACCTGGCAGGATCTTTAATATTCAGCTCCGTTTCAGAAAGAGGGAAGAATAAAAGGCGCAAACCCCCCCCCCCCCGCCCCGGGCGCACATTATGCAGGGATGGCGGACCATCTACCGTGCCATTTTCGCAGCATGCTGGGTTCTGCGGAGGGGCAGCGCTCCCCGCCCTGGTTAGTTCTGCTTACAATCCCGTCTTCCACATCGTCAAGGATGCTTATTAAGCAGAAAGGAGACCGACGCGTGATGTTTTATTAATCTTCCGTCCCCTGCAAGGGAGCCCCTCCTGCACGTAGCCACAGCATTAACATTCGGGCGGCTTTGATGCTCCCGGGCGTCTCAGCGTGGGCGGAAGGCTTTCCAAACAGGCAGGGTAAACCCTGAATTTACAGCATTTATCCCGTGTCTCCCTTTGGCTTTGCAGTAAAACCTTTTGTACGCAACCACTGAGGAAGAATCTGCTCGGATGTGCTGGGATCCTAAATGCTTCAGAATTGTGCCCTTCTAGGCACCCTATCTAAGCCCCTATCTGGGGAGGGGGTAGAAACCCACAGGAGTCTAGTAAGACCTCTATTTGCACATTTGTTTAGAATGTATTCCCTGCTTCACGCATTCCAGAGGAACCCCCTGCCCGAATAAAACAGATGCACCCCACTTGGTTGCTGTCCTCAGTTTGAATCCTGCCTTTGCCATAAATGCAGGGTGGGGGGCTTCAGCTGGGCCCTTCCCCTCGACCTCATTGTGGGAGACCGCCTTGCAAGGTTGTTGTGGGGCTAATGACAAGGTCAGGTATGCAAAGTGCTGGGGAAACTGGAAAGCCAATCAAAGGGAACAGCTGAATCCAGGCAGCGCGTTTCATTGCCACGGTACCAAAAGCTGCTCGGTGGTCATCATTTAGAGAAGAAGGCTCCAACATCTTTGATAAATACAGGCAAATAAGTAGCAACTGAACTGACCTTGACTGAATTGGCCCATTAGATAGAATCATAGAGTTGGAAGAGACCCCCAAAGGCCATCCAGTCCAACCCCCTGCCGTGCAGGAACACACGATCAAAGCACTCCTGACAGATGGCCATCCAGCCTCTCTTTTAAAACCTCCAAAGAAGGAGACTCCGCCACACTCCAAGGCAATGCATTCCACTGTTGGAACAGCCCTGACGGTCAGGAAGTTTTTCCTGAGGTTTAGGTGGAATGTCTTTTCCTTCACTTGCTTGAACTTTACATTGGGCAGTCCAGAATGTTGTGCACAGTTGAGGTCAATCTTTGCCAATCTGGTTTGCAGGGATTGGGGTGGGGGGGAAGAAACTTGAATGAGAATTGATCCTTCATAAGAACATAAGAACAAGCCAGCTGGATCAGACCAGAGTCCATCTAGTCCAGCACTCTGCTACTTGCAGTGGCCCACCAGGTGCCTTTGGGAGCTCACCTGCAGGAGGTGAAAGCAAGGGCCTTCTGCGGCTGCTGCTGCTGCTCCTGAGCACCTGGTCTGCTAAGGCATTTGCAATCTCAGATCAAAGAGGATCAAGATTGGTAGCCATAGATCGACTTCACTTCAGCTAAATTTACCATGAAGGTAGAAAATCAGAGTTAGTAAAGATGGGGGGGGGGGGTTGGGGAACTCAGCAGTATTCAGGATACATGAACATACCAGGCTGTTTTACACTGACCTTTGGCCCATCAAAGTCAGGATTGCCTGCTCAGACTGGCAGCTGCCTGGTCCTTTTCAACTGGAAAAGCCAGGAATGGAACTTGGGACCTGTTGCAAATGGACAGAACGGCAAGTTCCCACTGACCGGTCTTTTGAGGTCAAGGGATGGCCCAGGGAGTGCAGCCAGGCTCCATTCTGTTCTTGGAACCAATTTTTCAGCAGCTCCTGTGTTTCCTACCTCAAACAAAAAATGCCCCTCTCTGGCTGGGGTAGTCATTAGTTGGCACTGAGCAGAGGCGTTCCTCCCATTGGGCAAAGTGGGCAGCTGCCCAGGGCGCCACCTAGTGGTGGGCAACAAAATTGCAGGTTCGTTTGTGGGGGATTTTGTATTTTCAGTGTTTTTCCGTTTTTGGCCTGCAGGGGGCGCAGATTTTAGGCTAGCAGCACCAAAATTTCAGGGATTTTTTGGGAGACTCTCCTGATGATATGACCCGGGTTTGGTGAGGTTTGGTTTAGGGAGTCCAAAGTTATGTGCCCCATCCCCCATTGTTTCCAATGGGAGCTAATAGGAGATGGGGGCTACACTTTGAGGGTCCATAACTTTGGACCCCCTGAACCAAACTTCACCAAACCTGGGTGGTATCATCAGTAGGGTCTCACGAAGATACTCTCAAATTTTGATGCTGCTATCTTAATAATTGTACCGCCTACATTTCCCCAGATTCTCTTTTTAAATCTAGATTTGTGAGTTGGGGGATGTTCTATAATGTGATGGTGACTTTGAAACGATCTGGTGGAAAAAATCACGGTGGGGGAGGGTGGCTGCCCATGAGTAAGTAACAAGCCTTTATTGGCATAAATAAACATACAAAATAAGCATACAAAATTTGCCCATTATTGCTCACAGTTATAGACACTGGTACTAAAATATATACATGGTCCTTCTGTAACTATAGGACATTCCTTCAGCTAAGTTGACTCACTTAAACGTCATCGGATACTGATAGAAGCTAGAAAAATTACTGCTGGCTATATGTGGTCATAATACATAGACATTGATTGGTATTCATCTAGACTTACGTCTATTATCGTTAGCAGACATTTTGCTACATTCTCGCACACTGTGGGATCCATGTTGTTCAAAAGCATAGGTATCTTAAGAGCATCGGTTAGATTGTTATACAGAAATGGGATAAGTGCAGATTGCGACATTCTGATTTTTGCAAACCTTACACAATGAAAGAGGGTATGATCGAGTGTCTCCATGGCTGCCCATGAAGGGGGCATCAAACGCAGGTTTTGCCCAGGGCTCCAGTTTGACTAGGTACGCCTCTGGCACCGAGTCCCTTCTAAACAAGCCCTGCCCCCAAAGGATTTGTGCCCCAGAGTGCCTTCTGTCCTCCTTTGAATAGGCTTAAACAGCTCCAAGAGAGGCATAATAAGGGAGGGCCCAACTAGCCAGCAAACTACGGAGCAGGCGAGAGCTCCTTATTAGAAGCTGGAGGAAAAGGTTTCTGCTTGACAACAGCAGCATTTATTCCTCTTGAGTGACTTTTCATCACCTAAATCAGAGAAGGGAGCTGTGAAATGGAGCCTCGCCGTGCGAAAGGCAATCTTCGCAGCCCGGGAATGAGGCTGTCAGGCCCCATTTTCCTCCCAGGAAATCCAATTGGGTTCATAAACCCCCAAACAGCATCTCTCGTTTGTGCAAAATCTGCTACAGAGGGAGCCTGATTAGGTCAAAGGAAAAAGGACAAACGTTATAGGCGAAAAGGAGGTACAGACAGGAGACAGAGGCGGGGGAGGAGGCCAAATTCACATCCCCCCCTCCAAGAAAGTGCTCTTTGCTGCAGCCATCACCACTGAGGGAAGAGAGACACAAGAGCAGGGCAGGGGGTGGGTGGGTGGGTGGTTGCTGCGTGTGGGTGGGGGTGGGGGGGGCAGAATCTTAGCCGGCTGTCAAAGAGACCTCCCAAAAGCAGGGCGGAGCTTCCAGCTGTCTGTGACTCCCTGCCACAACAGTGACCAGTGGAACCTCCATTTGAAGAGGTGGCCCTGGACCGCTGGGGGGTGGGGGTGGCAGTGAGGGACAGCTATTGCCTGTGTGCTCTTCTGGGGGGGGGGGTGTTCCAATGGGACCAGTGGTGGGATCCAAAAATTTTAGTAACAGGTTCCCATGGTGGTGGGATTCAAACTGTGGCGTAGCGCCAATGGGGCTGGGCGGGGCACGCCGGGGGCGTGGCCGGGCATTCCGGGGGCAGGGCATTGCTGGGCGGGGCTGTGGCAAGGACGCAGCTGCTGCGCCGGTCCTTGGGCGGGAAACGAATGCACGCAGGCGCAGGCTGCCATGCACGCCGGTGCACCTCCTGCTAGACTGCTTCAAGTTCTGCGCGCTACTGCAGAGAGGAGGGGCGTAACGAAGGCAAAACGTGGCAAAATCACCCATTAGTAACCCCCTCTCGGCACACACAAATAATTAGTAACTTACTCTTGTGAACCTGTGAGAACCTGCTGGATCCCACCTCTGCAACAGACCGGTGTAACGAACCCTACATGGGTCTGCTTGTCAAGTCAACATAGAAGCGCCAGCGGGTGCAGAAGGCTGCCTCTTGGTAACGGCTGGGGGTTTGGTGGAGCTCGCCTGCGACACCCACTTGACAGTCACTTATCAAACCGTTTCTCCATCACTTATCAAACCGTTTCTTGGCTGCCACCTACAAAGCTCCCCGGAGCCTTGAATTCCAGCACCTGCCGAGCCTCCTCGCCCGCTTTGCTCCCCCACGGCAGCCTCAATCATCTCCGCAAATCCTTCGGAAAGTGCTGCTCTGCAAACGGATGAGTTTGGCCACGGCGCACTCGCCCACGTGCTCTGCGGCGTCTCCTACACGGTGGGACATACGGAATGGTGGAAGAGGAGGGGGAGGAGGACTTTGGAGTTATACCCCACTGTTCTCTCCCTGTAAAGAGTCTCAAAATGGTGTTTCCCTTCCTCTCCTCACAACAGGCACCTTGTGAGGCAGGTGGGGCTGAGAGAGTTCTGAGAGAACCGTGACTGGCCCACGGTCCCCCAGCAGGCTTCATGTGGAGGAGTGAGAAAACAAGCCCATTTCTCCAGATCTGAGTCCGCCTGCTCTTAACCGTTACACTCCCCAGCAGGAGAATGGCACAGTCCATGAGGAAGGGAATAGGACAGTGGTGGCGAACCTATGGCACGGGTGCCAGAGGTGGCACTCAGAGCCCTCTCTGTGGGCACTCCTGCACATAGCTCATCATGTGGGAGGGGGGTGGAAAATCACCCCTCCCCCCCCGCACACACACATCTAGGCTGGCCTGGGCACGATCCTTTACCTGGGAGTAAGCTCGGTTGCTGGCAATGGGGCTTGCTTCTGAGTAAACCCTCCCAGGATTGTGATTCACCCATTTGAAGTGTTGCACAGTTGCTTCACCAAGCTTACTCCTGAGTAACACGTGCCTTGGAGCCAACCGTTTTTTCCTAAACTAAAAAATCAGCGTTCAGGTTAAATTGCCGTGTGGGCACTTTGCGATAAGTAAGTGGGTTTTGGGTTGCAGTTTGGGCACTCCGTCTCTAAAATGTTCACCATCACTGGAATAGGATTATGGGGGGGGGGGGAGGGGTTATCGTGTGGATCTTTTTTATTGTCTTGTCTTCTACCTTTGTCATCCACTATCTGTATTTCTGGAGTATGTCGTGCCTTAGAAAGCCAGTCCTGCTCTGCCCAACCCCCATACTCCAGAGAAGCCCCACTGAAAACAACACCATGAGTTATGTGTTGTCAAAGGCTTTCACAGCTGGAATCACCGGGGTGTTGTGGGTTTTCCGGGTTGTATGGCCGTGTTCCAGTGGCGTTTTCTCCTGACGTTTCGCCTGCATATTCAGATGATCCTCTGAAGATGCCAGCGACAGAGGCAGGTGAAACGTCAGGAGAACACGGCCATACAACCCGGAAAACCCACAACACCCCAATAGTATTTTACTTACATCAAAAACTGGACCACCTTTATGTGCTAGTTGTGACAGGCTTGATATTAACCTTGCTTTGTGGAAGGCAGAGGCAGGCAATGGTAACGGCAAACCACCTCTGCTTGTCTCTTGCCCTGGCCTGGTTGGTTTAGGATTTCAGCAGGAGCTCGTCGGTTCAGTGAAGCTAAGCAGGGTCGGCCCCGGTTAGCACTTGGATGAGAGACCACCCAGGAAGTCCAGGGTTGCTATTCAGAGGCAGGCCGTGGCAAACCACCTCAGTTCATTGCTTGCCTTGAAAATGCTATGGGGGCAGAGGCATGGGGGGAAATGGTGCCCAGGGCAAAATGGCGCTGCCCCCCCCGCCCCCCTCCCACTTACCCACAGCTGGCTAAAAAAAGCTTTTTTTCCACCAGCTGCTGGTAAGCAGCCTGGCTGGGCTGCAGGGAAAAGAGGAAGGGAGAGGAGTTGGGGGGCCCAGCCCCCCCCCCGTTCTCTCCTCCCTCCCACTTACCAGCAGACAGCAGAAAAAAAGATTTTTTCAGCCAGCTGCTGGGAAGAAGAAGAAGAAGAAGGAGGAGGAGGAGGAGGAGGAGGAGGAGGAGGAGGAGGAGGAGGAGGAGGAGGAGGAGGAGGAGTTTGGATTTATATCCCCCCTTTTTCTCCTGCAGGAGACTCAAAGGGGCTTCCAATCTCCTTGCCCTTCCCCCCTCACAACAAACACCCTGTGAGGTGGGTGGGGCTGAGAGAGCTCCGAGAAGCTGTGACTAGCCCAAGGTCACCCAGCTGGCATGTGTGGGAGTGCTCAGGCTAATCTGAATTCCCCAGATAAGCCTCCACAGCTCAGGCGGCAGAGCTGGGAATCAAACCCGGTTCCTCCAGATTAGATACACGAGCTCTTAACCTCCTACACTTCTGCTCAGCCTGTGGGCTGACTGGGCTGCGGGGAAGTTGTAGGGGGCGGGGCAGGCCATCGGCTCGAGCCTGTGCTGCGCTTGTGTGGGCTCTGCAAAAGTGCAGCCCAGGCTCCCGCCCACGGCCCGGCCAGCTCCCTCTCCTTCGGCCCAAGTGAGAAGGGGCTGGCTGGGGAGGGACGGGCCGTGTTGGGTCACAAGTGTGTGTGGGGGGGCAATTTTCCACCTCATGTGACTCACTGGGGGTGCCTGGGGCGTTTGTCCCAGTTGTCCCCCTTGTAACTACACCACTGCATGGGGGTCTCCTTAAATTGGCTTCAACTTGGTGGAACTTTGGACATACGTACCCCTGGAGTTGCTCTGAGTCAGGGAAATGGGGCAAGGAAAGAGCTAACCCCCACCCCCCACCCCACCCCACCCTTGTCCGGGTCTGCCCAATTTCTGGGACTTAAAGTAAGGACAGCCGATCCCTTCCTGTCGGGCAAGCGCCGGAAATCAAGACTTTGGTTTTCAGAAGCCAAAAGGATTCATTGGAGGTGCACTTCCGCCCTCGTGTGGTGAAATGAGGGATTGCAGCAGGCATTATCCTCCGGTTTACTTGGGAAATCCCTCCTGGCCTCTGGCTACTTGTGAATGCGCGAACACGCTTGCTTGCCCAGTAGCAGGGGCACATTTCCCTGGCTGGTGATCAATAAAAGAGCTGAAAATGATATGTGATTTGTTTGTGTTTGAATGTTTATTATTAGAATGTCTAATATGTAATGTTTAATGCAATAATGTAATAATAAAACTTTTTGTTAAAAAAAATAAAAGAGCTGAAAATGCACTTGCCAGTTTAACCATAGTCACGGGGGTCACGCTGGGTGGCCAGTTTACCCGGGGGGGGGGGGATATTCTGCCTTGTGCTTGCTGGGCCATACACATGACTCTGAGTGTCATTTTCATATTTCAAGGTGTGAATTGTGGAGCCTTTACTAAGAGACCAAATGAGCCCATTTCCCCACAGGCTTGCTTGGTCGTCCCTCAGCTGTTAGGGGGCAGGGGAGGGCGACATGGGTGGGGGGCCTGTGCCGTGGGACGAGAGAGAGGAAGGTAGAACCATCTTCCGCCCCCACCCCCTGCTGCTTTCTTAACTTGAACCCGACAGCAGTGATAGATACTCCCCATCAGAGCCTCTGGGTCATTTTCCAAACGGCAGCTTGAAGGGTGCTCAAGGTCACAAAAGCAGCGCAAGGGGGGGCAGGGAACAACCTTTCCTCTCCTCCCTGCAGCGGCCCAGATCCAGTCCTGCCAACCTCTCCATGCCAAGCACTTCATTTGCAAGACGCCTTGAGTGGTCTTCAGACAGTTTTGGTCCTCCCTCTTTGTGCTTTCTGGCAGCCGCAGTTGGGAGCATGGCTGACCCCTGACTGCCCACTTGGTTTCTGGGAGACATTTAATGGCCAGAACAGCCCCCCCCCCACACACACACACACAGTTTCCATCAGCAAGAATTCTTCGCAGTCGTCAACTGCTCTCTTATGGGGGCCACCATGACTCAATGTGTCCTTTGCTTCTCCGCGTGTTGAATGGCACGCCATGTTCTTTTTGGAATGGGAAACAGATTCCCTCAGTGTTGGTGCAACTTGACACTTCTGTGCTGTGATCCCCTCGCAAGCAGCCCTTTCCAGCTGAGCTGGTTCGCACAACAGAGGGCCTGCGGCTCTGGGCAGAACAGCCTTTGCTTGGTATGAAGGAGCCCAGCTACGGTGGAGTGCCAGAAGCCATCTCCACTCCAGAGGTCCAGGCAGCAGGGGATGGAGAAGGTCTCTCTTCTCCCAAGAGCCCAGACAGCCACTGAGGAGGCAAAAGTGACCCGGAGGGCCCAGCGCTTTGGTTCAGGAGAAGGTGCAGTGGTGGGATCCAAACATTTTAGTAACAGGTTCCCATGGTGGTGGGATTCAAACAGTGGCGTACCGCCAATGGGGCTGGGAGGGGCACGACGGGGGCGTGGCCGGGCATTCCGGGGGCGGGGCATTAATAATTTCTCTGTTGCTGTAAAAAACTCTTACTGTAAAAAAAAGTTCCTAATTTCCAGCTGGTCTCTTTCTGTCCATAATTTAAACTCACTATAGCAAGTCCTATCGTCTACTGCCAACAGAAACAACTACTTCTCCTCTAATTGACTGCCTGTCAAATACTTAATACTTTCAAATACTTAATTTTGTTCCTAGAAATCAAGAGAAGGAGACTTTCCTTAAACAAGAAACTTCACCATATTTCTAAAACATGTTCTTAAAACAGCCCAACAGGGAGAATTGTCCTGTTTTCTACCTTCGCTAACCAGCCACATAGGAAACAACAGGACTTGATGATTTTTGGACCTAATGGAATTTCTGATGGAAAAGTGGATCCAATGAGTAACCCCCTCTCGGCACACACAAATAATTAGTAGCCCACTCTCAGGAACTGGTGAGAACCAGCTGGATCCCACCTCTGAGAAGGTGGTTCCATGCACGGTCACCATCTGCCTTGTGGCCCACCCCAGACTCCCTCCCTCCCTCCCTCCCTCCCTCCCTCCCACCAGGCTCTGCTTCTGCTGCAGGCCCTGCAGAACTGGCTGCTTGCCTGGGCGCACGCAGAAGAGGCCAGCTTCCCTTGTCCCAACAGAGCTTCCTTGCCTCTGCATTGACACACAGCGAGCATCTGGGTGAGCACATGGGGCATCGTTTGGGATGAAAAATGCAGCCTTCCGGCCCCCCACCCCATGGCCAGATCAAGGCATGAGTTGTCTTTTCTGCTTTCAGCACCCTCACACACCTCACAGAACCAAGCAGGGCCCACCTTCCCTTTTGGGTCCAGCCAGCGGGATGACCCGTGCACCTGAGCTTTGCCGCTCTCCCCTTAATGGCTGCCTCCAGTCAGGTGAGCAGCAGCTGCCACCAGGTGTCCAACAGAGAGAGTAGCCCTCTGCAAACTCTGGGGAAGGCCTTGGCCTCCGTGTCACGCAAGGGGCTCGACTCGACGGGCCCCGGGTCACATCTGGCAGTGCTCCTGTTCTGCTTCTCTCAGGCGTGCCCTGGCGGGAGAGGAGCCTCGCAGCTGAAGGTGCCAGCAGATCGCCAGGCAGCCTGGAGAATGTGCCGGCAGCAGGAGTGCCCGGGGAATTCTGCTGCTGAGGGGCAGATTTGAGGCAGGCTCTGTGCAATTCCTGGAAAGCCAAGGACCGTGCCATCTGCCCTGGGGACTGGCTCCCTTTGGGGCCCCGAGGTCTTGACTGCTCACTCCTTCCTGCCTGACAGGATTGTCATGCCCTTATATAAGGCCGTGGTGTGACCGCACTTGGAGTCCTGTGTCCAGTTCTGGTCGCCACATCTCAAAAAGGATATCGAAGAGATAGAAAAAGTGCAGAGAAGGGCAACGAGGATGATTGAGGGACTGGAGCCCCTTCCTTATGAGGAGAGGCTGCAGCGTTTGGGGCTCTTTAGTTTGGCAAGGAGACGTCTGAGGGGGGATATGATTGAAGTCTGTAAAATTATGCATGGGGTAGAAAAGGTTGACAGAGAGAAATGTTTCTCTCTTTCTCACAATACTAGAACCAGGGGGCATCCACTGAAAATGCTGGGGGGAGAATTAGGACTAATAAAAGGAAACACTTCTTCACGCAACGTGTGATGGGTGTTTGGAATATGCTGCCACAGGAGGTGGTGATGGCCACTAACCTGGATAGCTTTAAAAGGGGCTTGGACAGATTGATGGAGGAGAAGTCGATCTCTGGCTCCCAATCTTGATCCTCTTTGATCTGAGGTTGCAAATGCCTTAGCAGACCAGGTGCTCGGGAGCAACAGCCGCAGCAGAAGGCCATTGCTTTCACCTCCTGCAGGTGAGCTCCCAAAGGCACCTGGTGGGCCACTGCGAGTAGCAGAGAGCTGGACTAGATGGACTCTGGTCTCATCCAGCAGGCTCGTTCTTATGTTCTTATGAGGGGAAGATTCAGCAGTGGCTGGCTGGCGAGAGGCCAGGGCAACTGTGGCGGTTCAGCTGACGCTGCCAAATTAGGAGGGGCAGCAAGCACCGCAGAGGGCGGGGCCAGAATTCAAAACGATCCGGACAGATTAGCAAGCTGGGCCAAAAGTAACAAAATGCATGTCAACAAAGATAAAGGTAGGATAGTCCATTTAGGCAGAAAAAAAGGAAATGCACAGATAAAAGAAGAAGAAGAGTTTGGATTTCTATCCCCCCTTTCTCTCCTGCAGGAGACTCAAAGGGGCTGACAATCTCCTTGCCCTTCCCCCCTCACAACAAACACCCTGTGAGGTAGGTGGGGCTGAGAGAGCTCCGAGAAGCTGTGACTAGCCCCAGGTCACCCAGCTGGCGTGTGTGGGAGCATACAGACTAACCTGAGTTCCCCAGAGAAGCCTCCACAGCTCAGGCGGCAGACCTGGGAATCAAACCCGGTTCCTCCAAATTAGATACACGAGCTCTTAACCTCTTACGCCACTGCTGCTCCCAGATGGGTGAGACTTGGCTCGACAACAGTGCGTGTGAACGGGATCTGGGAGTCTAAGTAAACCACAAGCTGAACATGAGTCAGCAGTGTGATGCGGAAGTCAACGGGGAGTGAGTGGGGGGGATTGCCGCATTAGATTGCTCCCCACTAGCTGCATTTTGCTTCTTTCATCCAGTCATCCCATTTTCTACTTTGTTCTGCATTAAATGAATGAATGAATGAATGAATGAATGAATGAATGAATGAATGAATGAATGAATGAATGAATGAATGAATGAATGAATGAATGAATAGCACCACTGGGATATTTTTTATTTGAAAGTATCTTCTGCGCATTCCAAACAGTGGTGCAGTTCTATGCGATTCGACAGTGTTTCTCGAACTGTTTTGAAAAGGGCTTCTTGCTTCCCTTCCCAGGGCCTAAAGTCAGTTCCCTGCACTGTCACTGGAAGGGAATATTCCACCACCTCCTTTCAGTTGTTTCTCAAGCCACTTGCGGGGGGAGGGCTCGCACATCCTCTCGGAGGAACACATCACGTTTTTGACAAGCATTATTAGCTCCAGCCCTTGTGGCCGCCCCCTTCCAAAATCTTGCTAGAGGCAGAATTCTGTGGCAAGGCCTGTACAGCGAGGAAGGCTACGGCCTCCGAAGCATTTTTTTTTAAAAAATGATCATAGAATTATAGAGTTGGAAGAGACCCCCAGGGGCCATCTAGTCCAACCCCCTGCCATGCAGGAAGACACAATCAAAACAGTCCTGACAGACAGGTGGCATCCAGCCTCTCTTTACAAACCTCCAAAGAAGGAGACTCCACCACACTCCAAGGCAGTGCATCCCACTGTCAAACAGTCCTGACAGTCAGGAAGCTCTTCCTGATGTTCAGGTGGAATCTCTTTTCCTTCACCTTGAACCCGTGACTCCTGGTCCTTGTCTCTGGAGCCGCAGAAAACAAGCTTGCCCCCTCTTCAACATAAAGATGGCTATCACATGATACCTTAACCTTCTCTTCTCCAGACTAAACATCCCCAGCCCCCTAAGCCTCTCTTCGTAGGGCATGGATTCCAGACCTTTGACCATTTTGGTTGCCCTCCTCTGGACCCGTTCCAGCTTGTCCATATCCTTCTTGAATTGCAGTGGATATTGACAAGTATAGCCTAACTCAGTGATGGCGAACCTTCTCGAGACCGAGTGCCCAAATTGCCACCCAAAACCCACTTATTTATCGCAAAGTGCCAACACGGCAATTTAACCTGAATGCTGAGGTTTTAGTTTAGAAAAAACGGTCGGCTCTGAGGCATGCGTTACTCGGGAGTAAGCTTGGTGGCTTTGCTTTGAAGCAACCGTGCAACTCTTCCAACGGGTGAATCACAACCCTAGGAGGGTTTACTCAGAAGCAAGCCCCATTGTCAGCAACCGAGCTTACTCCCAGGTAAAGGATTGCGCTTTATTTCTTCGCATGAAAATCAGTGGGGTTTAACAGCGCTTAACAGGGTTACCTACACTGCTTCCCCAAAACTAGGTCTTAGGTTTAATGCTAATAATCAAGCCCAGCGGCCCAGGCCAGCCTAGATGTGTTGGGGTGGGGGCACTCTGTTTGCACGTGCCCACAGAGAGGGCTTTGAGTGCCACCTCTGGCACCCGTGCCAGAGGTTCACCACCACTGGTCTAACTGCTTCTCATAAGACAGCCACAAATCACATTTTCCCAGGCTCAAAATCCTGCCTCTGGGAAATGAGGCCTCCCTGCAACGAAGGATCAATCCGAGAAGCGAACGGGCCTTTCTGGCACACGCACACAAACGACAGTCTGCTCAGTCCCTTTCCACAGACCCTGAGCGGCGATTCCGCATTTTGTGCAATAAGGAGGATGCAGCTGCGCCATCTGGTGGCCAGAGACGAGAAAAGAATTTGGCACGCTTTGAAGGGGGAAGAGTCAAATCATGGCCATGTGGACCTATGTTCAGAAGCATGGGTGGGGGGAGGAACACCTGCTCGCCCCCCCCCCCCACTGCCATGGCCCACTTACCATAGCCTGGCTGGGCTGCCGCTGGGTGTCTCTCAGCCCCACCCCCCTGCCAGGCTGCTCCTTCGGCCAGCAGAGGTTCCACCGGCTGGAGGAGCATCCTGGCAGGGCTGGACAGGGCCGAGGGAAGGGGAGGGGTGTGGGGAGGCGATTCTCCACCCGCCCACATGACCAGCTGGTGTGCGCCTGGAGACATGTGACCCCCCACATGTCCCCATGAGAACTCCACCTCTGCCTACGTTGTACACACAATCTTGGTAGCAACACATGGGTCAAAGCACATCTTCCCTGTTTGCCGTCTATGGCAACATTCACCCCCATCAGCACCACCAGGGGGCATCCATTGAAAATGCTGGGGGGAAGAATTAGGACTAATAAAAGGAAACACTTCTTCACGCAACGTGCGATTGGTGTTTGGAATATGCTGCCACAGGAGGTGGTGATGGCCACTCACCTGGATAGCTTTAAAAGGGGCTTGGACAGATTTATGGAGGAGAAGTCGATCTATGGCTACCCATCTTGATCCTCCTTGATCTGAGGTTGCAAATGCCTTAGCAGACCAGGTGCTCAGGAGCAGCAGCAGCAGCAGCAGCCGCAGAAGGCCATTGCTTTCACCTCCTGCCTGTGAGCTCCCCAAGGCACCTGGTGGGCCACTGCGAGTAGCAGAGAGCTGGACTAGATGGACTCTGGTCTGATCCAGCTGGCTTGTTCTTATGTTCTTAACGCTCCACGGACTCCCAAAGACCCTTGGCTGTTCTCTGCACACCTTCCCCCACTAACTTGGTGGTTCAGCAAAGGTGGGAAGAAGGTCAGAAAAGGCCTTGATGTGGGGCAGAGAGCAGAGATCTCCCTGAAGCCCCACTTCTGCCCCCCACAGAGCGCCCCCCCCCCCGGCTACTGCCAGGCCCCTCCTCCACTGCCGATTCCTGAGAGGGAACAAGTCAAACCCCTGGAGATCTTCAAGACCCTCCACCTGGTGCCAGAGACCCATCTCTTCCAGGACCACCTCAGCAGCACAATCGGTTCCCAAAGCACTGCGTGGGAGACACAAACCACAGGCACTTGTGGCTGCAGAGGTGACCGCGATTCTAAACCAGAGGTGAAGGCCGATGCCCACCTTCTTCTCCTAAAAACTAATGTTAATATTGTTCACTATCTTCAGTAAAACACATGCTAAATATGCATTTTCCAATCACCAATATTGACAGTTTAGTATAGTATCATGTTTATTTATTGACAACGGGTCACAACACACATAGATTAGCACGGGGCCCCTATGCTTGTGGTGTCCCAGGGCAAGTGCCCAGACTGCCCGGGCATTAACACAGCCCCGAGCTCTTCCGCCCGTCATTCTTGTCATTCTGCCACGGGGACGCTGGGCCTGGACTTCTGCAGAACCGAGAGTACCTTCTGTTTGCGGCATCTGATCTGCCAGGTCCCTCATTACCTCGCCTCAGCTGATCTAACTACATGAATCCTGACCAGTGGTGGGATCCAAAAATTTTAGTAACAGGTTCCCATGGTGGTGGGATTCAAACTGTGGCGTAGCGCCAATGGGGCTGGGCGGGGCACGATGGGGGTTTGGCTGGGCATTCCGGGCGCGGGGCATTGCTGGGCGGGGCTGTGGCAAGGATGCAGCCGCTGCGCCGGTCCTTGGGCAGGGAACAAATGCACGCAGGTGCAGGCTACCACGCACGCTGGTGCACCTCCCACTAGACTGCTTCAAGTTCTGCGCGCTACTGCTGAGAGGAGGGGCGTAACTAAGGCAAAAAGTCGCGTGGCCAAATCACCAATTAGTAACCCCCTCTCGGCACACACCAATAATCAGTAACCTACTCTCAGGAACCTGTGAGAACTGGCTGGATCCCACCTCTGGACTCCTCCCACTACAGAGCAACGGAAACATCCCGGTTCCCCTGGGAGTAGAGAGTGCCAGAGATAAGCCGAGTTAGCTACCAAGCGTGTGAAACCAGAGATGGAAGATCAAGGAAAGACTGTTTCGTTGCAGCAGAGGTAACATACAGCAGGCTAAACGCATTTATCAAAAAGCAAGTTACGTTGTCAGGAATGCACCTCAATCACCCAGATACAATCACTGTCCATATATTATGTAGCCATTACCTGGAGTGAGGAACGCGCCTCAATCGTCTAGGTGCCGTCCCTGACAACTGCCCGTTTTGAAACAGCGTCATCATCGGCTGCCAGTCTGCAGTTCGGTGTGCTGACTGTTTGCAACCTTTAAAGTGCTTCGTGGCCTGGGACCCCCAAACCATAAACACGCACATGCCCCTGTGTGCCAGCTACGGTTATCGGGCAACCGTCTGTTGGCCAGTCCACCACTGAGGGTGGCCCATTTGGGCCTGCCTAGAGCCAGGGCCCATTTCATTGTGGCTCCAGCTCTTTGGAAGGGGCTCCCTGAATCCCCCTCCCCCCTGCCGCCTCAAGACCTTCAGGAGGAGCTGCAAGACCAGCCTGTTTGCCAGGGCTTTGGAGGCAGCCTGAACTGGCACGTATCATTTAAAGGGGCAGAGAGGTTTGGGCCTTGTTAGTTTATTTTGGATGTTAATTGGAAACGCTTTTAAACTATCACTGTCACCTGTCTTGAACCATGAAAGAGTTTGGAGAGGAGACGGCTGAGGGGGGATAGGATTGAAGTTTATAAAATTATGCATGGGGTAGAAAATGTGGACAGAGAGAAATTTTTCTCTCTTTCTCACAATACTAGAACCAGGGGGCATACACATTGAAAATGCTGGGGGGAAGAATTAGGACTAATAAAAGGAAACACTTCTTCACGCAACGTGTGATTGGTGTTTGGAATATGCTGCCACAGGAGGTGGTGATGGCCACTAACCTGGATAGCTTTAAAAGGGGCTTGGACAGATTTATGGAGGAGAAGTCGATCTCTGGCTCCCAATCTTGATCCTCTTTGATCTGAGGTTGCAAATGCCTTAGCAGACCAGGTGCTTGGGAGCAAAAGCCGCAGAAGGCCATTGCTTTCACCTCCTGCCCGTGAGCTCCCAAAGGCACCTGGTGGGCCACTGTGAGTAGCAGAGAGCTGGACTAGATGGACTCTGGTCTGATCCAGCAGGCTCGTTCTTATGTTCTTATGAGGATGGGTGGGATGTGAATCGTTCCGTAAACAACCCCATGGGCTTCTTTCCCCGGCTTCTTCCCGCCCTCCAGTCCTTTCCCCCCATTCCTAGAACTTCTTTGCTTCCAAGACTTCCGCCTGCTTAGCAGCACCCTCCATCGGTTCCTTGAGTGTGGGATTTTGCGAGTGCCAGCCCCTTCAGTCATGAAAGGGTTAACTTGCTGTTTGTTTGCAGGAAAGCAGAGAGTTTGATTACCTTGTGACAGGTAGCGCCTCAGGTTCTTTTGAGAATGAGGGTGTCCTTTGCATAACTAGTAAAGTGCTAGTTTGACCACTGGGTACCAATGAGAACGTGCCTTGACTCGTGGACACAGAAAGGGGAAAAGGGTTTGGATAAAAGGTCAATTGCTCTCAGTTCTCCTCAGTCATTCATTGCCCCCGAATTTTCCTCTTTCACCTTCTTTAGGCTGAGCTTTTAGGCCAGTGATGGCAAACCTTCTCGAGACCGAGTGCCCAAATTGCAACCCAAACCCCACTTATTTATCGCAAAGTGCCAACACGGCAATTTAACCTGAATACTGAGGTTTTAGTTTAGAAAAAACGGTCGGCTCCGAGGCATGCGTTACTCAGGAGTAAGCTTGGTGGCTTTGCTTTGAAGCAACCGTGCAACTCTTCCAATGGGTGAATCACGACCCTAGAAGAAGAAGAAGAAGAGTTTGGATTTATATCCCCCCTTTCTCTCCTGTAGGAGACTCAAAGGGGCTGACAATCTCCTTGCCCTTCCCCCATCACAACAAACACCCTGTGAGGTAGGTGGGGCTGAGAGAGCTCCGAGAAGCTGTGACTCGCCCAAGGTCACCCAGCTGGCGTGTGTGGGAGTGCCCAGGCTAATCTGAATTCCCCAGATAAGCCTCCACAGCTCAGGCGGCAGAGCTGGGAATCAAACCCGGTTCCTCCAGATTAGATACCCAAGCTCTTAACCTCCTACGCCACTGCTGCTTTCTTTCTAAAGAGGAAGAGCTTGAACTTATACCCCACCTAGGAAGGTTTACTCAGAAGCAAGCCCCATTGTCAGCAACCGAGCTTACTTCCAGGTAAAGGATCGCGCTTTAGTTCTTCGCATGAAAATCAGTGCGGTTTAACAGCGCTTAACAGGGTTACCTACACTGCCTCCCCAAAACTAGGTCTTAGGTTTAATGCTAATAATCGAGCCCAGCGGCCCAGGCCAGCCTAGATGTGTTGGGGGGGGGGGGCAACTCTGTTTGCGCGTGCCCACAGAGAGGGCTCTGAGTGCCACCTCTGGCACCCGTGCCATAGGTTCTCCACCACTGTTTTAGGCAGTGAAATGCAGCTGAGCCACAAAAGTGATCGTCTCATTTCCTACCCATGCTCACCCTCCCTATTTAGAATTATTTAGCAAAGAATCCTTTCAGAAAATCTCACTCACAACTTGCTCTCTTCACTTGCATTGCATCACTCTGCTAAATATAAGGTACGATGACGAATATTAATATCCCACCCCAGCAATATGTGGGTGCACAAATTTGACTGGCATGCTGTTTTCAAAACATGGTACTAAATCTGTGCCACACATACACACAAACACAGAGATACCTGTATGCATCACAAATTTGTCTGCAATGTCCAAGACCCTTAAAAATTTCACCTATGTGGAAATTAATCTGCAGCAGAAAACTTTTTTTTATTTTATTGAATTTATATTCCACCCTCCCCAAAATTGGGCTCAGGTCAGTGTGCAAATAAAATTAAAAACCATATTTCTAATAATAAAGTCACTAGGCGTACCTAGGAGAGCCCGTGTGTTATAGCAGTTAAGAGCAGGTGGACTCTAATCAGGAAAACCGGGTTTGATTCCCCACTCCTCCGCATGAGCAGTGGACTCTAATCTGGAGAACTGGGTTTGTCTCCCCACTTTTCCACATAAAGCCTCCTGGGCGACCTTGGGCAGACACAATTTTCTCAGAACTCTTTCAGCCTAACCTGCCTCACAAGGTGTCTGTTGTGGGGAGAGGAAAGGAGAGTAGTTTGTTAAGCCACCTTAAGTCTCCTTAAGGAGCAGCAGTGGCGTAGGAGGTGAAGAGCTCGTGTATCTAATCTGGAGGAACTGGGTTTGATTCCCAGCTCTGCCACCTGAGCTGGGGAATTCAGATTAGCCTGTGCACTCCCACACAAGCCAGCTGGGTGACCTTGGGCGAGTCACAGCTTCTCGGAGCTCTCTCAGCCCCACCTACCTCACTGGGTGTTTGTTGTGAGGGGGGAAGGGAAAGGAGATTGTCAGCCCCTTTGAGTCTCCTGCAGGAGAGAAAGGGGGGGATATAAATCCAAACTCTTCTTATTCTCTTCTTACAGAACAGCAAGGTGAAGTATAAATCTAAACTCCTCCTCCTCCTTCTACCTTCAGGTTGTGGCTGGCAATTTCCTGAGATTACAACTGATCTCCACAGAGTCAAAATGACCATGTTTGCAGCTCCTTTTGGCAGGTTTTGATGGTTACATGATGGGCTTTAGCCCTGTGCCTTCTTCAGGGATAGAGATCCCATGAAACATTGTGTATCCCCCCCCCCCCACACAGGTTGTGAAACATCATGTCTCCCCCCTCCCCCCGGGCTCAGAGTTGCAAGCAAAAAGCCAGCTGATGCAAACAGGGCCGTGGGTAATAATGTCAAACATGTCCCAAAACAAAGACTCCCAGGCCAATTCTCTTTGACGTCACGGGAATCTCACAGTGGGTGCGTAGTTGGCTGTGGTCTGAAGACATAAAAACACTGGCATCTTCCTGTGACACCAGCACAGCATCCCTGAAGGACTTCTGTGACTTCAGGCTGTTCGATGTCCCATTTACACCTGATCCCCCCCCCCCAATCATTCATGCTGAAGTCTGAGGGTCAGGCCGTCAAGGAACTCTTGCCCGAGAAGCTATTTATTACACAAGAATAATATTAGCTGGCTGCCAAGAAATGAAACGATGGTGCAACGATGGTCCCTTCAGTGTGCGTGGATGCAACTCGCCTGGTTCATTTAAAAAGCAGGTTCCGAATTTTTATTACAATTGTTTGTGTCACTTTTACAGGAGTTTATTTTCTGGAATAGATTTTCTCTCCCGGCGCCCCCCCCCCCCCGCCGCCCCCTATTTCGTTGACTTCAGTCATAGCAATATCAGAGGCAGGGATCTCTGATGCAAGAGGAAAGGAATGAAGGAGCTGGGGGGGGGAGGGCTTGACTCTGGTCCCTCAGTCTGAATCCTCTGCTTTCGCTTTCGCTTAAGATATAGGTGTCAAACTCGCGGCCCTCCAGATGTTATGGACTACAATTCCCATCATCCCCTGCCAGCATCCCACCATAAAAGACAATCAGTGTACAAGCGCCACATCCAAGACTTTTCTTCAATCGTTCAACTTTTTATGTCGATCTATCGATAGATTGATAGATTGATATGTTGATTGACTGATCAGTTTAAGGGTAAAAATTAAATATTATGTTGAAAATTAGAGCGCACCTGCACGATGGAGAATCTGTGAACTATCGCTTCCCCCCCCCCCCAAGATGTAAGCAAAAAGCCAGCTGGTGGGTCCTGCCTGCCCCACTGCAAACAGGGCGGTGGAGAGTAATGGTGAACATACCCCTAGACAAAGGGCATTTTCCCACTTACCTTCTGCCCCACGCTACTGTAGGCAAGTAGCACAAGGTCCCCCGGCACTCCCCACTACAGGGGCGGCGACAACGCAGCTGCCCTGACACCGCCGCTGTCGCGCCCCCTCACTGCGCATCATTCCTGGCGCTCTTCCAAATGGCGCCTTTTGATGGGGAAGCCCAGGCGCGCGCCCGAAATGACACGCACTGAGAGCAGCGCGTGGCATAGGGGGTCGTGGCAAGTGGGGAAATGCCCAAAGACTCCCCGGCCAATTCTCATTAAAGTTGCAGGAACCTGGCTGTGAGTAACCAGCCCTTTCTCTTGGTTTTGGGGCATGTTCGGTATTATGGCCCAGTCCCGCTCCCTTCATGCTTCTCCCCCAGTTTGCAGCAGGGTGACCATTACCCTTTACTGGCTTCTGCTGCGTTTTTGGTTGCAGGTCTGAGGCGTCACGTTCATTAGATCCTACCCTGTAAAGCCCGGCCAGCTTTTTGAGCGCCTCCCCTTTGCACCATAGATCTGTCCAGGAAGGGCACTCTCTGCTCTAAAACATCAGCTGGGACTCCAGGCGGCAGAAGTTGCTTCTGTCCCCCCGCCCAGGACCCCTCCAGACCTTCCTGGGCAGGTCCTCACGGGGCCACCGCCTGAGGAAGTGACTCTCATGGGCCCTTAAACCCCCCAAGTGGGAAGCCTCAGCCCACCCCACCCCCGGCACCCAGTAAAGGTTAAAACCAGTGGTGGGATTCAGCCGGTTCTCACCACTTTGGCCGAACCAGTTGTTAAAATGGTGCTTGCAAACAACCAATTGTTAAATTATTTGAATCCCACCACTGGTTAAAACCACAGAAAAGTGAATGAGTGTTGGGTGAGTGGAGCATCCGGACATTCAAGAAGAGAGTTCTGTGGACAGCCACAGAAGCTCACGCCATTGTGGACCAGCTGGGCCCCTTAAATCGGGACACGGGGGGGGGGGCTGCTTGGCTCACCATCATAAATCACTCCCACCCCTCAGCAACCAGAGCCGACTTAACCCAGCTGGCCTGGCTCTGCATTTCCAGCACAGATGCCCCCACCCCAGAAAGTGCCGTGGCCCCTAGAGACCTAGATGCCCTGAATGGGATGGAAGGGAGGTAGGAGATGGCCCCTCTGACCCAGCCAGGGCAATCAGCAGAAGAGAGGTTTGGCTGGAACATCAGGCGACGGGCAAAACTGCCGACAGCCATTCCAGCCAGAGTCCTGCTACTCAGGGAGTTTATGGCTACAACCAGGATGAGTTGAAACACATGCTTTATGCAGGGTTGAGCTCACAGACCAAGGAGACCCGAGGCCCACTGGATTCAACAGCCCTCCCATGGGTCGAATCCCCACTACCGTCTTAGCCAGGTTTCAGAGCACAAACTAACCAGGTTTGAGGGACTACCTCCCCATGGCTTGCGTGGCAGATTCCGTTTCTGGCGCTCGTTCTCCCCGTTAATCCGCGTTCCGGCAGGACCTGGTTGCAAGTGGCACAGACCCCATTAACACGGTTCAGAGCTGATCCGAGGGGAGGGATGAGGGTTGAAACCCTGACTCGTTTCCCGCCCTGGAGTGGGACACAGAATTTGGGCAACCAATCAGCACTGCGATGCACATGCAGTCTTTCCTTGGTTTCATTTCCGCTTTTGCGATCGGCCAACAGAAGGGGATGCAAACATTAAACAGTCAAATGCGTAACTTTGAATCGTTCATGGTTTACACAGGTAACGATTAACCGTTTGCACAGTTAAACAGTTAAACGTTAAACTTTTACACACTGGGTTTTTTTAATCACACCCCTACAATGTACGTTTCCGCAGTGGGAAAAGGTCCCGCCCCATCAAGGCACGCCAGCCAATCAGGGGAGACCGGCGAAGCGAGCTCGCCTGGTAGTGGGGATTGCTAAGAGTTCTGCATCGGGGTGTGTCTGCTGCGTGCTCGCTGCAGTGGGGAGGGAGAAACTCCGAGGAAGAGGACACGGTTTCACAACAAACAGGCTTGGATCTGCGTGCAAATTTCAAGTGGGGATTCGACCACGGAGAGCCGGGGCTGACAGGGTCAGAAGGAGGGGGGCTGACCTCTTCCAGGAGGACTGATAAATAAGGATGGGGGAGAATGCCTGCTTGTTTCAAACACAGCAGGAGAACGCACAATGGAAAAGGTCCTGGCTCTGACTGATGCTGGACGAGCCACTCTAAGGTGGTGAGAGGGCCAGCAGAGCCAGGACTGCCGGGTGGTTGTCTTACGCTGTCTTTCCACTGGATCTTCCATGTAGAAGATAGGGGAAACCACAATGGTCAAAGGTCTGGAGTCCATGCCCTGCGAGGAGAGACTTGGGGAGCTGGGGATGTTTAGTTTGGTGAAGAGAAGGTTAAGAGGGGACATGATAGCCATGTTGAAGAGGCAGCAAGCTTGTTTTCTGTGGCTCCAGAGACGAGGACCAGGACTGATGGGTTCGAGGTGAAGGAAAAGAGATCCCACCTAAAGAAACATGAGGAAAAACTTCCTGACCATCAGGGCTGTTTGACAGTGGGATGCACTACCTTGGAGTGTGGTGAAGTCTCCTTCTTTGGAGGTTGGATGGCCATCTGACAGGCGTGCTTTGATTGTGTGTTCCTGTGTCGCAGGGGGTTGGACTAGATGGCCCTTGGGGGACTCTTCCAACTCTATGATTCTATAACATGCCCTGTGAGAAAGGTGGGCTATAAATAAAGGCAAAGCGGTGCAGCTTGCCAGGAGCTCCTGAGTGGAGAGAGCAGGGGTGGGCAGGCCAGCCAGGGGCTTCCGGGGGAAACTTTCTTCTGAGGGCTGGGGGGGGGGCTTCTTGGGCAAGGCTGCATTCAGCCCAGGTAGGAGGGCAGAGCTTTAGGGGGAGGGGCCCGCAGGAGCCGCTCTTTGCCAGCAGTGCCGCAGGCCGGCCTCAGGGGGGCGCCAAAGCCCCACGAAGTGGGGAGCGAAGGAGAAGCCGGACCCGGCTCTTGGCCGGCTCTGCTCCAGCCACACAGAGGGAGGGGGCGAGTCAGCCCCCCCATCGCTCGCCAGAACTTGGCCAATGGCCAGCGAGGCTCCACGGCAGGCACCAGCAGCCCTGGGGGCCTGGGCCCACCATCTGCTCGCCAGAATGCCGGGGTGGATCATGCCAGCCTGCAGAGCGGGGGCGTCTCCCAGAAAGACCAGCCAGCTCCGAGCTGCAGGGATCGGTTCCCCTATGACACACAGCAGTGATTGGTTCCCAGCCTTTCTCCACTTGCAGGCCCCTTGGCCACCCATTTCCGTAAAACTGTACCCCCCTACTAGCAAACCCATGATGTATTTTTTACGAACCCCCAAACGTTCTGGCATACATCATGTACCCCAGGCTGGCAACCACAGCATCTGTTTGAGAATGGAGTCTCTGGTGCATGCTGCCCCTCCCTCCAAATCTCCAGGAATTTTCCTGCCTGGAATTGGTAACCTAACTGGAAGAAGGAGGAGGAGGCGGAGGAGGAGGAGTTCGGATTTATATCCCCCCTTTCTCTCCTGTAGGAGACTCAAAGGGGCTGACAATCTCCTTGCTCTTCCCCCCTCACAACAAACACCCTGTGAGGTAGGTGGGGCTGAGAGAGCTCCGAGAAGCTGTGACTAGCCCAAGGTCACCCAGCTGGCATGTGTGGGATTAGTGCACAGACTAATCTGAATTCCCCAGAGAAGCCTCCACAGCTCATGCGGCAGAGCTGGGAATCAAACCCGGTTCCTCCAGATCAGAGTGCACCTGCTCTTAGCCACTGCTGTTAGCCACTACACCACTGCTGCTCTTTACAGATGGTGTGGGAGATCTGCGTGGGCACAAGATTCCAGCAGCGGACCTTTTGCCCTTGGAGAGGGGGGGGCTGCCCACCTGTGTGATGCCCCCACCCCCGTTCAGAGAGAGTTCACCCCACCTGCACAGGAGGGATGCTGCTGATGGTTTTGTGTGTGTGTGTGTGGGGGGGGGTGTCGAGCTTTGCATTTTCCCTTTCCCCCCCCCCTGGAGTTTTAATGAATCAATTAACACATTTTTATCTGCTCTGATTTGCTTTCTTTGTCCAGGGGTGGCTGACAGCTCAACAAGTCTCAGCATGTTGCAAGGAATGCCAGAGTCCATTAACAAAATCAGCACAGCAATTAATTAAAAAACACACAGAAAGAGAGAAAGGTTAAAAAACAACAGCTCAGTCTGCGGAACCGGCTCGTCCTGCATCTGGACGCCCTGGCATAAAACTGTCTGGCAGGCCTTCCTGTTCAAGCAGCAAGGGAAAATCAGGTGCCCTCGGCACCACCCTGGCCATCCCAGAGGACTGACCTACCCCAGAAAAAGCCCAAGGCCTCCGCGTTGCCATAGGGGCAATCCTTGGAGAAGGATGTCTGAGGATCCTGATTAAAAGACACGTGAATGTCTTGGAGCAGCAGTGGCGTAGGAGGTGAAGAGCTCGCGTATCTAATCTGGAGGAACTGGGTTTGATTCCCAGCTCTGCCACCTGAGCTGTGGAGGCTTATCTGGGGAATTCAGATTAGACTGGGCACTCCCACACACGCCAGCCGGGGGACCTTGGGCTAGTCACAGCTTCTCGGAGCTCTCTCAGCCCCACCTACCTCACAGGGTGTTTGTTGTGAGGGGGGAAGGGCAAGGAGATTGTTAGCCCCTTTGAGTCTCCTATAGGAGAGAAAGGGGGGATATAAATCCAAACTCTTCTTCTTCGTCTTCTTGGGGGCTGGGGGAGGGGAGGCTGAAAAGGGAAATCATACAGTTGGAAGGCCATCCAGTCCAACCCCCTGCAATGCAGAAACACACAATGAAAGCACTCCTGTCAAATTGTTACTGACAGGAAAATTAAAAAAAAAATTTCCTGAGCCTACTGCTGAACTACACTGGCTAAGGATCAGAGCAAAGAGACCAGTGTTGTCCAAAAGCCTCCACAAGCCTTGGAAAGAACATGTATATACAAATGTGCTGATATTTCACATGGTTTTCTTCTTGCCTTTGTCCCTTTTAAAGTTTAATGATAAGCCCCCTCAATGTTGAATTTATTAGTTGCCCAATGTTTAGGATTATACTTTAGTTAATGTAAGGTTTTGTTACTGTTAATTTAGGATACACTTACTTATAGGTATATGTGCTTGTACTGTATTGGAGGTTCTTTAAGGTTTCCTCTAATGTTTAAGTTTAGAAATGTTATTTTAAATATCTGTATCTATGGGTAAAAGCAATAGCTTGTAACAACTGATATTAAGAGCCAAGGAAGCTAGCCTTGGAATTCAGTTTGGGCCAACATCGGGTGGTAGATCTCTTTAGTGGAAACAAAGACCCCTTTGGATTTACAAATTGAATCTGATAACAGCACCCCAGATATTTCAGCTATTGGACTTTCTTTTGTTGCGGGACTGAGGCGCGGGAGCCTCAGGTCATAACTCAAGGAAGCAGCCCATCTGACAACTAGATTCCTGGGTGCGTTAAACAGGCTCACCCAGTTTTATGAATGGACGCTCTCCGCTCTCCACTTCAGCACTAGTGTAAAGTCTCTGGGAAGACACCTGACAGCGAGATTTCATGGTCCCATTCACAAAGTTGTAATTGTATCTTTTCTTTTGTGTATTGATGTTTTTGTATTTGTATTCCATTCTTCCTCCCCAGAATATATTTTATCTGCACAACAACCCTGCAAGCTTGTCACATTAAAGCTTCCCAAACCCTGGCTGTTTTGCATATTCCACTGTTACTCAGACCAAGTACACTAATTTTCATGTTGTCTACTAGTTTAAAAAAAGTCAGGGAAGGTGAGTCTCCTTATTTGACCCTCTGTTCATTGCAGGTGTTGCTCAGACCTTCCTCCTTCAGGGACCAGGTTGCAGTCATGTGTTGGGACCCCCACCCCTGGGGGGAGGGGGGCTCTGGACTTTGGAGCTGCAGCCGTACTTGGCTCTGCATCTATTCAGTCACTGTGCAAAAAAACGGTCTGGTTTAGGAGGCTCTGGCCTGGGTTAAGTCACAGACCTCTCTCAGCCCCACCTGCCTCACAAGGGGTCTGTTGTGGGGAGAGGAAGGGAAAGGAGTTTTTAAGGTGCCTTGAGGCTCTTTCAGGAGAGAGGGTGGGGCATAAATCCAAACTCTTCTTCTTCTTCTTCTTCTGACTGGGATATACAGACTTGTGTCTGAACAGAAGGAGAAGGCCCTTGCTTTCACCTCCTGCAGGTGAGCTCCCAAAGGCACCTGGGGGGCCACTGCGAGTAGCAGAGAGCTGGACTAGATGGACTCTGGTCTGATCCAGCAGGCTAGTTCTTACGTTCTTATGTTCTTAACAGATCCCGGCCCGTGGCCCACTGGCTTGGCTGCAATCGGTGTGGTTTCCTTGGCCCAAGTCCTGCTGTCCTGCTTTCTGGGAAAGTCTCCGAAACATATTTGAGCCTCTCTGCCTGGAAGGAAGCCCACCCTGCTCAGCCTCTGCCTTCCACTCCTTTGCCCACGAAGGGCTGCCTCCCCCCCGGGTTCTGTGGGACCCTTATGAGGGCTACTTGGTTCATGCGCATGCCTTCCTTTCTCAGACAACGGGACTTGTGCATTTGACGTCAGAGCAGACGGCATTGCTTTTCAGTACTTGATACTACTCTATAAAGTTGTACTATGAAAGTAATAAGATAACGATGTATCAGATGTATGTAAAGAGTGTCCATGGCGGCCGTGAAGGGCTTTGCATGTGACGGTCAATACTTTAAATTGAGTCCAGTAATGGATGAGCAGCCAGTGGAGTGACTGTAAATCAGACTATTCAGCATGCTCAATCTAAGCTGAGCCATTCTCCCCCGACTGGAGTTTCCAAACTGATTTTGAGGGGAAACCAAGGTGCCGGCCATCACAAACCAAGGTGCCAGTCGAGTTTTGATGTTACTCTGGTGCGGACCCAGATGGCCAGACAGGCCGAATCAAGAAGAGGGTCTTCTTCTCAGTTCCCTTGCACATTAGACAATGGCCCTTTCCCCACTCACCGTTTGCTGCGCGCTAATCTCGCCGAGTAGCGCGGGGTCCAACTGCACTCCCCACTACAGGGGCGGCTACAACGCAGCCGCCCCAACTCTGCTGCTCTTGCGCCCCCTCAGCGCGGGTCATTCTGGCGCTGCTCAAAATGGCGCCTTTTGATGACGCGGGGCAGTGGGGAAGCCCGAGAAACACGACCCTCGGGCTAAAAAGGTCCTGGACCAGACGAAACAGACGTCATTTTAAAAGTGGGGAAATGGCCATTGCTATGTCCAACAGGGGATTATTAGGAAAGGGACTGAAAAGAAAAGGTTCCCTATGAGACCCAGGTTCAAATCTCTCCTCCGTCACAGATGCTCGCTGGGTGACCGTGGGCCTACCTACTGTCAACATGAACTACCTCACTGAATTGTTCGGAGGCTAAAATGAAGACAGGACAGAATGAAGGAAGCCCTTGGGGGATCCCCGCTGGGCGGAAAGTCAGGGGCACAAAAATATTAGAAGTCTATATTTATAAAAACATAAGAACATAAGAACAAGCCAGCTGGATCAGACCAGAGTCCATCTAGTCCAGCTCTCTGCTACTCGCAGTGGCCCACCAGGTGCCTTTGGGAGCTCATGTGCAGGAGGTGAAAGCAATGGCCTTCTGCGGCTGCTGCTGCTCCCGAGCACCTGGTCTGCTAAGGCATTTGCAATCTGAGATCAAGGAGGATCAAGATTGGTAGCCACAGATCAACTTCTCCTCTATAAATCTGTCCAAGCCCCTTTTAAAGCTATCCAGGTTAGTGGCCATCACCACCTCCTGTGGCAGCATATTCCAAACACCAATCACACGTTGCGTGAAGAAGTGTTTCCTTTTATTAGTCCTAATTCTTCCCCCCAGCATTTTCAATGGATGCCCCCTGGTTCTAGTATTGTGAGAAAGAGAGAAAAATTTCTCTCTGTCAACATTTTCTACCCCCTGCATAATTTTATAGACTTCAATCATATCCCCCCTCAGATGTCTCCTCTCCACACTAAAGAGTCCCAAATGCTGCAGCCTTATGCTCCATGGTTTAATCAGGTTTTAGCTCCAGAGTTTGTTCCAGTGCCGGGGCTGGACCTCTCCCCTTCCCAAGAAGTCCAGAAGAGGGGGAGAGAGAGAGAGGGAGGGAGGGAGGGAGGGAGGGAGGGAGGGAGAGGGAGGGAGGGAGGGAGAGGGAGGGAGGGAGAGAGAGAGAGAGAGAGAGAGAGGGAGAGAGAGAGAGGGAGGGAGAGAGGGAGAGAGAGAGGGAGGGAGAGAGAGAGGGGGGAGGGAGACAGAGAGAGAGAGGGAGGGAGGGAGAGAGAGAGAGGGAGAGAGAGGGGGGAAGGAGGGAGGGAGGGAGAGAGAGAGGGAGGGAGAGAGAGGGAGGGAGGGAGAGAGAGGGAGAGAGAGAGAGAGAGAGAGAGAGAGAGAGAGAGGAAACCTCTGCTGCCTACTAAACTGAACTGTCAAAAGTCTTCTGAGCGTTTATGGATGCTAGAAAATAGCCTCTGGGAGCCGGCCAGAAAAGCCTTTTCTCAGCTGCCCACCCGTCTGGCAATCACAGCAGCCCCGGCGCGAGCAAATGAGGCGAGCTGTCCTGAATGCAGCCCCCCCCCCCAATCAAGCCCCCTTTGTGTCGGTCTTGCGAAAGTTTCTAATCAACAGTTTTTAATTCCCAAATACAGAACTGTGCAGTCATCAGAAAGCAGCAGCGGGGAAGGAAGGCATGTAAGGAAGGGCTTTTCACAAGCACGCCCCGGGGAGAGATGGGGGGGGGAGCCTGAGCCCCCGCCCAGTAGTGGATGTATAAAGCAAAAGAAAATAGGGTTTTTTTTCCAAAAGTGGCGCCCTTTAACATCTTTGCTTGTGTCCAGAGTTTAAAGGTAGTAGGCAGCGGGTGGGGGGGGGGGCAGGTAGGGCTTTTGCGAGGTTCACCCTCTGGTGGAGCACTGGAGATTCATTCAACGGGCTGTGCTGTGCAGATGGTTTTAAAATGTTGCTTTGGCAGCAGCTGCCCTCGCGGCACAAATATCAGCACCTCCTTACTGAAGTGAAGCTGCGGCAAACGCTTTGCAGCTGGTTTCGCCGCTCGCTGCTGCGCCTACCTGGCCACATCAGAATTCCAAATGCGCCTGTTACCGACAGGAAAATAAACAAAATATTTTCCTGAAGTCAGGTTGCCTATCTACACTGGCTCCATGCCTGGACACGGAGACTTGTGTGGTTCGGAAGCCTCCATAAGGTTCACAGAGAACGCATATGTATGTTTGTGCCAATGCTATATGGTTTCCCTCTTGTTTATGCCTTTCTAGGATGTATTAAAAGCCCCTTTTAAGTTGAATTTGTGATGTGCCTGCAGTTTAGGATGTTAGTTTAGTTAGGTTCTTCAGTTAGTTTAAGGTTTTGTTATTGTTAGATTTAAGAAAGCCATGCCAATAGAAATTATCTGTGAAGAGTCTTGGCTCCATAAGTATAAGTACATGTGTTTATCCTTTAAGGTTTCCCTAACGTTTAAGTTTAGAAATGTTATTTTTGAAATTTGTGTCTGATGGCCAAATCAGTGGCCAGAAAGGTTGATATTAAGGGACAAGGAAACTAGTCCTGGAATTCAGTTTGGACCAACACCCAGGTAATCCCATCTTCACCAACAAAAGGACCTTTTGACTAACAAAGGATGTCACCCTGTTTTGCTATTGGACTGTTTGAAGTTTACTCTCAGGATCCAGAAGCTCATTGGACTATTGAAGTTTCCAATTCTAGGATCTCAAGACCCATTAGACTATTGAAGTTTCCACTTCTAGGATCTCAAGATTCATTGGCAGCCTTTTCTTTTGGGACTTAATCCCATCAGCAAAAACAAAAAACTGTCTTCCTCCTCTTTGTTTTAAATTGTCTGTATTATGTGGCAGGGGACTGCCCCCTTCCTCCTCTGATTGGGTGAAAAACTGTGTAAGAAGGGCTGTGTTTCGTTCTGTAGTGGGCAGTCTGGCCTGGAAAGAGCTTGAAATCACAATAAAGAACCTCTGCTCCAAAGGCAGCCTGCCTCTGCATCCACTCACTGCTGCCAAAGCTGAAATCACTCTGAAATCACTTTCTAGTTACCCCTGGCTGTGGGTAACACGCCCACAGGCTCAAAAAGTTTGGGGACCCCGGCAGAAGGAGAGCCTTTCAGGACCAGGGCAATGCGTGGAGTCCGTCAGTCTATCTCCCACAGGGGTGGGGTTGCCAAACTCCAGGAGGGGGCCCAGACAACTCCAAGAATCACACCTGAACCACTGCAGACATCAGTTCCTCGGGGGGAAATAGCTGCTGGGGAGGGTCTGCTCTATGGCATTATACCCCTCTGAGCCCCCCCAGCTCCACCCCCAAATCTGGGCTTTTACACCATAGCCCCGTGGTGGCGAACCTTTGACACTCCAGATGTTATGGACTACAATTCCCATCAGCCCCAATTGGTGAACCAATTGGCCATGCTGGCAGGGGCTGATGGGAATTGTAGACCATAACATCTGGAGCGCCAAAGGTTCGCCACCACTGCGGGCATAGCCCCACCTTTTGCCGTTACCTTATTATAGTATCTTATTAGGAGCGTAGGTTAGGTGTAGTTAGTTTCCTCCTTAGTATATTGTTAGGGAGTGTAGGTTCGCCAGCTCTTTTTTAGAGTAAATTAGGTATTCCTGTTAGGTTTATTTTAACAGCAGTTATAGTTTAGTGCAGAGTAGTTCATAGCTCTATTGTTATGCCTTGATATAGTGTTAATGTATTGATATATATTGTTAATATGGTGTTAATGCAGAGGTGGGATCCAGCAGGTTCTCACGGGTTCCCAAGAGTAGGTTACTAATTATTTGTGTGTGCCGAGAGGGGGTTACTAATTGGTGATTTTGCCACGTGATTTTTGCCTTAGTTACGCCCCTCCTCTCAGCAGTAGCGCGCAGAACTTGAAGCAGTCTAGCAGGAGGTGCACCGGCGTGGGCCACTGCGAGTAGCAGAATGCTGGACTAGATGGACTCTGGTCTGATCCAGCAGGCTAGTTCTTATGTTCTTATGTTCTTATGTTCTTATGTGCGTGGCAGCCTGCGCGCATTCATTTCCCGCCCTAGGACCGGCGCAGCAGCTGCATCCTTGCCACAGCCCCGCCCAGGAATGCCCCGCCCACGGAATGCCCGGCCACGCCCCCATTGTGCCCTGCCCAGCCCCATTGGCGCTACGCCACAGTTTGAATCCCACCACCATGGGAACCTGTTACTAAAATTTTTGGATCCTACCACTGTGTTAATGTGTTGATATATATTGATATATTGTTATTGTATTGTTAATGTATGGATATAATATTAATGTATTGATATAGTATGGATGTAGTATTGATAGGTATTGATATGCTGCTGTTATTGTTATTGGCTAATTGCTAGGTCTGATGTCTTTAAGTTGCCATCTGTAATTCTGTTTTTTAATTTTATAGTTCTTATGCATTTTATTGGCATTTATTCTGTTTAATGTATACTGTCATGTTATGTTGTTCGCCGCCCTGAGCCCTACGGGGATGGGCAGGGTAGAAATCATAGAATAGAATACAATATACAATACAACCCTAACATCCCGCTGTTGTTCCCACACGATCAACTGCCTATGAACATGGAGGTTCACTCTTGTCATTAGTAGGTACTAATCCTGGATGGGCCTGCTCTGTGAACTTGTCCAATCCCCACCAAAAGTTACCCAGATCTGGGAACATAAGAACATAAGAACAAGCCAGCTGGATCAGACCAAAGTCCATCTAGTCCAGCTCTCTGCTACTTGCAGTGGCACACCAGGTGCCTTGGGGAGCTCACATGAAGGATGTGAACGCAATGGCCTTCTGCGGCTGTTGCTCCCGATTACCTGGTCTGTTGAGGCATTTGCAATCTCAGATCAAGGAGGATCAAGATTGGTAGCCATAAATCGACTTCTCCTCCATAAATCTGTCCAAGCCCCTTTTAAAGCTATCCAGGTTAGTGGCCATCACCACCTCCTGTGGCAGCATATTCCAAACACCAATCACACGTTGCGTGAAGAAGTGTTTCCTTTTATTAGTCCTAATTCTTCCCCCCAGCATTTTCAATGGATGCCCCCTGGTTCTAGTATTGTGAGAAAGAGAAAAAAATTTCTCTCTGTCAACATTTTCTACCCCATGCATAATTTTGTAGACTTCAATCATATCCCCCCTCAGCCGCCTCCTCTCCAAACTAAAGAGTCCCAAACGCTGCAGCCTCTCCTCATAGGGAAGGTGCTCCAGTCCCTCAATCATCCTTGTTGCCCTTCTCTGCACTTTTTCTATCTCCTCAATATCCTTTTTGAGATGCGGTGACCAGAACTGGACACACCACTGCTTTATATAAGGGCATGACAATCTTTGCAGTTTTATTATCAATTCCTTTTCTAATTGTGGCTAGCTCCTCGCTCCATTAGAGCCTAAGATTACAGTGAGACGACACCTTTTACAAATGCAGGGGAAATGGGCCTGGTGGTACTTCTCCAACTTGCGAAAGAGCTGAAATGAGCAATGCACTGAGGGCGAATCGTAGATGGGTGAATCATACAAGGAGGAGGACAGGACAGCTGAGAGCAGTGGGGCCACAAAAGTTACCTGGATCAGGATCCCCAAGCGTGGAGCACTATGTTGCCTACCGCTGCTTCAGTAATATCATGTGGTAGGCCATGGCGATATGAACCTTGAGACCGAGTTACCCAAACTACAACCCAAACCCACTTATTTATGTGAAATATTTGACCATTTAACCTTACAGATGCTGAGGTTTTCATTTAGAAAAAAGCAGTTTGGTGGTAATTACCGGCGGCTGCTGACAATCGTTAGCGCCCCAGTCGTTGAATCCACAACCCACAGGAGGGTTTAGAAGCAAGCCTCATTGTCAACAGCCGAGCTTACTCCCGGTGAGGTCGTGGTTTAGTTCTTTCCATGAAAATCAGTGGGGTTTACCCAAAGACAGGGTTCATGTAGGTACAGCAGCCCAGGCCAGCCAAGATGCGTGTGTGGGGCTGATTTTCCCTTACCTGAACGAACTCTGTGCACGTGTGCCCACAGAGAGGGCTCTGAGTGCCACCTCTGGCATCCGTGCCATAGGTTTGCCATCACTGGTGTAGCGGTTAAGAGCAGGTGGATTCTAATCTGGAGAACCGGGTTTGATTCCCCAAATCCTCCACCTGAGTGGCCGAGGCTTTCTGGTTAACCAGATGTGTTTCCGCACTCCTACACTCCCACATTCCTGCTGGGTGACCTTGGGCCAGTCACAGTTTTCTCTGAACTCACTCTCAGCCCACCACCTCACAAGGTGTCTGTTGTGGGAAGGAAGGGAAAGGAGCTTGTAGGCCACCTTGAGTCTCCTTACAGGAAAGAAAGGTGGGGTACTAAATACAAACTCTTTTTCTTTTAGAAAGTGGATGGGACCAGGTGGCGGCGAACCTTTGGCACTCCAGATGTTATGGACTACAATTCCCATCAGCCCTGGGGCTGATGGGAGTGTAATCCCACTCTGAACCATCTACTACTCAATATAAAATGGTTTCAGTGGCAGTGACCTACAATGTTTGTTTTTATTCTCTCATGCCTCTCTTTTCCCACTGTATTTTTAAACTGCCCCACTTCTCCCCTAAACTTGGACTTCCTTTGTGGATGTGGGTTCCCCTCTTGTGGCCACCATTTGTGGCTGTGCACAATCCCTTTGTCAGAATCCCAACTATACCCACAGGCTCAGACAGAGGCGTAGCAAGGGGGGAAAGCCCCTGGTGCACTGGTGCGTCCTCCCGTGCGCCCTCAGGATGCCCTATCCCTTGGAGCCTCAGCCTCTGGGCTCCAGAAAGGTTAGAGGGTCCCTGTTCTGGAGTTTGTGCAAATAAATCCACCAAAATACCACAAAGAATCAGTGGGGCATCCATTGAAATGCCGGGAGAAAAGAATTGGGACTCATAAAGGAAACACTTCTTCCATGCGATGTGATTGGTGTTTGGAAGATGCACCACAGGAGGTGGTGATGGCCACTCACCTGGATAGCTTTAAAAGGGGCTTGGACAGATTTATGGAGGGGAGGGTCGATCTCTGGCTGCCAATCTTGATCCCTCCCATGATCACAGAGATTACAGGGTACCTTAGCAGACCAGGTGCTCAGGGCAGCAGCAGCAGCAGCAACAGAGAGGCCATTGCTTTCACATCCTGCATGTGAGCTCCCAAAGGCACCTGGTGGGCCACTGCGGTAGCAGAGTGCTGGACTGATGGGCTCTGGTCTGATCCAGCAGGCTCTTTCTTATGTTCTTAAAACCAAATCACAGAGGGGGGGGGGGGGGATTGGTTCTCTCTGCTCTTTTTTTTAGAAATCCCACTCCCTGCTAACAAGGAAACTAGTATCCATTGTGTGTTATGTGTGAGTTGCCTTGTCCCATTTTGAATCTTTCCTGGAGTGATGTATTTAAAGGGGGGGAGTGTGCAAGGTTTGGACTATAGCAGGTACCCCAATGATAGGCTTCCCAATGGGAGAGGCTACATTTGGAGAGTTTGGGCATTCACATGTTCTGAGGTTGTTGATTTGATTTTTAAAGGGAGACTTGGTCACATCTGGGAGGTGCCACAAGGCTGTGTTTAATTCCCACAACTGTGTTGCTGCAGCAGCAGGCCATTACTTTCACCTTCTGCGGGTGAGCTCCCAAGGAGCCTGGCAGGCCACTGCAAGTAGCAGAGGGCTGGACTAGATGGACTCTGGTCTGATCCAGCAGACTAGTTCTTATGTTCTTGGTGTGGGTAGTGGTTAGAGTTTCAGACAAGGAGCTGGTAAACCCTGGTTTGAATCCCCTCTCAGCCACAGATACTTGCTGGGCTGGTCACATACTCAACTGAGCCTGCCTGGAGAAGTGAATAACTCAAGCTTTTTTTGAGGTCCCAGCTGGGGAGAAAAGTAGGATGCCAATAAAGTAAAATAAACGGGACCTTGAAAAACTCTGAATCTCAGAATGTGTCTTTGTGTCTTTGAGAAATAATTTGGTTCAGTCCAACACAGGGTTTGATGGCTTTCGATTCTTATCAGGTCATTGCAATTGTGCATGCAAATCGCCTCCTCTCCTGAATATTTCCACAAGCCGGTAAACAAATCCTCTTTTCTGACTTCCCTCCACCAGTGGTCAAAGAAGATTGAGCCTTCTTTTACATATGATGACCTGCACGAGATTAGTTTTGCGAGATGTTGAAAATAATCACCGAGTCCTAACCCCCAAGAACCATTTTGAGAAAGTTAAAGATAATTTAAATTTCCTTTATTGCAAAGAGGACAGGGCTTGCAACAAGGGAAACCACCATGGAGCGGTGTATTTTGTCATATTCACATTTGCATTTGGTTTCCTTCCGTTTGCATGCTTTGTACTTGGAAATCAAAAGTTTGGGCCTCCTTCCGTGTACGGTTGAGCAACAGTTGGTTCCTCGTGGTTATATGAGATGCATGCCTTTATGCACTGTAACCATTGTGTGGCATGTCTCTATTTTTTTTTCTTTTAAGCCCTTATGTAACTTGGCCTGGGTTCAGGAGCTGGTCGCTTCCGCCGGATAATCAGACACGTTGGTGGCGAACCTTTGGCACTCCAGATGTTATGGACTACAATTCCCATCAGCCCCTTCCAGCATGGCCAATTGGCCATGCTGGCAGGGGCTGATGGGAATTGTAGTCCTGTATCTAAGGTGCAGAACCACTCCTGTATAGTATTTTGGAACCTTTTGGGACCCGGAGGGGAGGTTATGCAGGATCGGGCAAAAGGCTTGAAATCTGGGTTCACGTGTCCGTATTTGGAAGGAGAGTCTGTGGAAGCGGTTTGTGTTTGGAAAGCGGTTTTCCCGCAAGGCGGAAATCCAACAGGTGCGGCTTTTATACGTCGCAGAGGTCGGCTCCACCCGTTGAATCTCTGCCTGTGCATTTGAAGGGCAGGCTATGTTGGGGGGAAGTGGCCAGGGGGAGCATCTGCTTGTTTATGGAACGGGCGCCCCGGTTTCCCGCCTTCTCTCGAGGCGCGGCGGCTCCAACGCGAGGCGGCGCCTGGGCTCTGCTGAGGTAAAAACATCGCCGGGGAAGCGGGGAGGAGGAGGTGGGCGGGGACGGGCGGCCGAGGTCACCTCCCATTGGCTCTCCGCCCCCCCGCCGAGCCCTCGATTGGCTTCCGGGCGGCGGAGGCGGGCCGAGGGCGGCGCTGCGGCGGCTGTCAGGGCCGAGGGGGACGGGGGGGGGCGGGGAATGGGGAGCAGCGGGAGCGTCACGGGGAAGGGGCGGGGGGAGCGCCGCGGGGAGCCGGGCCAGGAAGCAGGTCGGGCACCCAGCGCCATGCCAGGTACGGGGCCCCCGGGGGCCAATTGCGGGGGAGCGGGAGGGGCGCGATGAAGTAGAGGCTGAAAGAAGAGAGGTCAAGGGGCATGTGTGGGGTAGGGGGCAGGGGCGAGCAGTGGGAGCTGAGGGAGGGCAGTAAAAAGGGTGGGCATGTGGGGGGTGGGAGCAGAGCCAGGATGAGTGGGACTGGGGCGGGGGGGGGGTCAAGGGGGCATGTGTGGGGTGAAAGGGGGGCAGGGCAGGCAGTGGGGCTGAGGAGGGGGGCGGTAAAGGGTGGGCATGTGGGGGGTGGGGGCGGGGCCAGGATCAGTGGGACTGAGGGGAGGGGTCAAGGGGGCATGTGTGGGGTGAAAGGGGGGCAGGGGCAGGCAGTGGGGCTGAGGAGGGGGGCGGTAAAGGGTGGGCATGTGGGGGGTGGGGGCGGGGCCAGGATGAGTGGGACTGGGGCGGGGGGGGTCAAGGGGGCATGTGGGGGGTGAAAGGGGGGCAGGGCAGGCAGTGGGGCTGAGGAGGGGGGCGGTAAAGGGGGGGGATGGGGGGGGGGGGGGGGGGGCCAGGATCAGTGGGACTGAGGGGAGGGGTCAAGGGGGCATGTAAGAGGGAGTGAAAGAGGAGCAGGAGCAGAGCAGTGGGGGGGCTGGGGAGGTGGGGTGGGCATGTGGGGGGTGGGGGCGGGGCCAGGATCAGTGGGACTGAGGGGAGGGGTCAAGGGGGCATGTGGGGGGTGAAAGGGGGGCAGGGCAGGCAGTGGGGCTGAGGAGGGGGGCGGTAAAGGGTGGGCATGTGGGGGGTGGGGGCGGGGCCAGGATCAGTGGGACTGAGGGGAGGGGTCAAGGGGGCATGTGTGGGGTGAAGAGGGGGCGAGGGCAGGCGAGGTGGGGCACAGGGAGAGGCGGTAAGAGGTGGGCATGTGGGGGGGGGGGTGGGGGGGCAGGGAGGCCAGGATGAAGTGGGACTGGGGCGGGGGGGGGGGGGGGGGGGGGGGGGGGGAAGGGGGGGCAGGGCAGGCAGTGGGGCTGAGGAGTGCTGATGGGGTGGGAGCATGTGGGGGGGGGGTGGGGAAGCCGGGGCCAGGATCAGTGGGACTGAGGGGAGGGGTCAAGGGGGCATGTGTGTGGGGTGAAAGGGGGGAGGGGGCAGGCAGTGGGGGCTGAGGAGAGGCGGTAAAAAAAAGGATTGGAGCATGTGGGGGTGGGGAAGCGGAGACCAGGATGGGAGTGGGACTGAGGCGGGGGGGTCAGGGGCATGTGGGGGTAGAAAGGGGGCAGGGCAGGCAATTGGGGCTGAGGAGGCGGTAAGGGTGGGCATGTATGGGGGAGTTAGAGGCCCGGGGCCAGGATCAGTGGGACTGAGGGGAGGGGTCAAGGGGGCATGTGTGGGGTGAAAGGGGGGCAGGGGCAGGCAGTGGGAGCTGAGAGGCGGTAAGGAGGTGGGCATGGGGGTGCCAGAGCGGGGCCAGGATCAGTGGGGCTGAGGGGAGGGGTCAAGGGGGCATGTGTGCGGGGGGAGGGGGCAGGCAATTGGGGCTACGAGGAGGCTGATAAAGGTAAAACATAATAGAGGTAGAAGCAGAGACAGGATAAATTAGGACTAGAAGCTGAGAAGTCAAAGGCATAGAGGTAGAGGGAGGCAAGAGCAAGGCAGATGCAGAACTGAGGAGAAGGCCCGGTGAGAGGTGGGAGCATATGGGGGGGTAGAAGTGAGGGCCAGGATCAGTGGGACTGAGGGAGGTCAAGGGCATGTAGAGGTGAAAGAGGGCAGGGAGCAGGCAATTGGGAGGGCTGAGGAGGGGAAGCTGAGAGGTGGGCATGTGGGGGGGTGGGGAAGCTGAAGGAGACCAGGATAGGTGGGACTAGAGGCGAGAGGTCAAGGGGGGCATGTGGGGGGTGAAAGGGGGGCAGGGCAGGCAGTGGGGCTGAGGAGGGGGGCGGTAAAGGGTGGGCATGTGGGGGGTGGGGGCGGGGCCAGGATCAGTGGGACTGAGGGGAGGGGTCAAGGGGGCATGTGTGGGGTGAAAGGGGGGCAGGGGCAGGCAGTGGGAGAATTGAGGAGGCTGATGAGAATTAGGCATGTGGGGGTGGGAGCAGGAGCCAGGATGGAGTGGGACTAGAGTGAGGTCAAGGGCATGTGGGGGGGGGTGAAAGGGGGGCAGGGGCAGGCAGTGGGGCTGAGGAAGGCATTAAGGAGGTGGGCATGTGGGGGGGTGGGAGCAGAGGGAGCAGGATAGAGTGGGACTGGGGGCGGGGGAGGTCAAGGGGCATGTGTGGGGTGAAAAGAGGGGGCAGGGAGCAGGCAGTGGGAGGCTGAGGAGAGCTGAGGTAAGGGGGGGGCATGGGGGGGGTGGGAGCAGAGCCAGGATGAGTGGGACTAGAAGTCAGGGGAGCATGTGTGTGGGGGGGTGAAAAGGGGGGGGGCAGGGGGGCAGGCAGTGGGAGCTGAGGAAGCTGATGGGGTGGGCATGTGGGGGTGGGGAAGCGAGACCAGGATCGAATGGGGCTGAGGGGGAGGGGTCAAAAGAGGGACATGTGTCATGAGGGGCAGGAGGGCAGGCAATTGGGGCTGAGGAAGAGGTGCGTTAAAGGGTGGGCATGTGGGGGGGGGGAGCAGAGCCAGGATGAGTGGGACTAGAGGGGCTGAAGTCAAGAGGCATGTGTGGGGTGAAAGAGGGCAGGAGCAGGCAGTGGGGCTGAGGGAAAGAGTGGGTCAAAAGGGGGGCATGTGGGGGTGGGGAGCAGGAGCCAGGATGGAGGTGGGACACAAGAGGCAGGGGTCAGAGGGGGCATGTGTGGGGGGGGTGGGAGGAGGGGGCAGGAGCAGGAAAGACACTGGGGCTGAGGAAGAGTGGGGTCAAGAGAGCCTGTGTGGGGTAGAGGGAGCAGGCTGACTGGGAGAAGCTGAGGAAGAGGGAGGTGTCAGAATTAGGGCATGTGGGGGGCAGGGGGCAGGCTCAGAGGCCCGGAGGGAGGGTGTGAAAAGGTGTGGGGTGATAGGAGAGAGCAGAGAAAGGAGGGAGGTGCTTGGTGCCCTTTGCTTCTACAGGCTGAGGAAGGAACAGAAATAGGGTTGTAAAGGTCCACAAAACAAAAGGGGGTCAAAGAGGGGTACTTAGGGCTTTAGGGCTGAGGTGGGAGGTGATGATGCGACCTTGACCTCCTCCCTAGGATATGGGGGTGCATTCTCCCCTCCTTGAAGCACAGACTCTGACTCTGGCAGGGGTCCAGAGAGGACCTGGACAAAACAGAGCACTGCCAAGAGTCAGGAGAATTGCTTGAGTGAGGGCTGGGCAGGAAGGTCTACGTTCTTGTTTGTGGTTGTGCCTCCATCGAGCCCAGCTTCTTTCCTGGTTCTGCCTGGCCCTCTGCTCAAGGCCATCAGCTGCAGGCTGCTCTAGGTTGCAGTGGGCGGGGAGGCACTGAGGAATAGCTGTCCATCTGTTCAGCTGTGTGAGGAGGTTTGTTGCTCTTCAACAGCTCAGTTCTTTCTCTTTTGCCAGGGACCATGCATGAAGAAGGACATGCAGCTGAACTTTTGTGCAGCTGGACAGTTTGCTGCACTGTAATCCTGTCCCAGATTACTAATTTATTTATTAATTTAACATTTATTTATTTATGGATTGATTTTATCGGCCTTTCTACGTTTTCTCAGGGTGGTTAACAGCTGAGAAATTGCCTGGCATCATCAAATAAATGCAGACACAATTTAAAATCTGAAACATTTATCAGTTGAAAATACCCATCAGCCTTAATTTAAATTCAGTTTATCTCTACCTGGGGACCAACCATGGAGGGGCACAAAGGAAGACCAATCAAAAGAAGCCAGACCAATTGGTAAAATAAACAATAAATGAAGTAGAAATCAAGGTAAATAAAGATAAGGTTAGAGGTGGAATTAGAAAGCAGGTGGGATGTGACCCTCACTGCAATGGGCAGTGGGAACATCTGGATTTTTCGAGGCCCTGTGGGCCAAACACAGAGCCTGGGTCTCATTGGGCTGGGTGTTCCTCAGACTGGGATCAGGGGCGAAAACACTGTGGGCTGCTTTCCTGCCTCTTGGTTTCAAGTCCGGCAGTAGCTGTGAAACATCTTCAGTTGAAACCATCCATAAAATAGCAATCCCCAAATCTCTTTGGCTCCCTTCCCACAAAAAGTGGCTGTTGTTTGAGTCTAGTTGACAGCTGGCAGGGGGCTCGGGGCGGCTGAGCAGTGGTGGGACAGTGGGGCGTCGGCCTCAAGACATTTAGGTAGGGTCCTGTGCTAAGGTGTGAGGTGCGTGGAGCTGGCTGGGTATGGGCTGTCCTCTGCAGAAGGTTTGGTCAGGGATGACAAACAGGGGAACCAGGTCAAAGGATCAGAGAAGGGGGACAAGGGGAGGGAGGGAGGGAGGGCTGGCTTTAATGGGGTTTTAAAAAAAAAAATTCCTCTCCTATGATGATTCCTGCTGTAATCAACCCCCATGACCACCACACATATACATTACATAAAGCACAGTTTATTTTATCTGAGCTATTGGGGTTGGGTACAGCAGAAAGTAAAGCAACAGTTTTGGGTGGGCGAACAGTGAGAAACACAAATTTAATTTCCCCTCTTTACTCTGCTGACCCTGAGACAAATTCTGTGAGGCTACATTACGGTGTATAGATCCACCCACATGCCCTATCCTCTGGAATCTTCCAGTCTGACCAGAGATTTTCAATTGACCACATACGCATAAAAGGCTTCTTTTCGGGTTCTCCTTTCCCTCATCAAGACTTTACTCACCTTCAACCTGCTTTTTTCCATAGTTTTGGACCCATCTAGCAGTAGAGTAGCCGAGTCAGTGAAGCAGCAGCCCAGCTCAAAGATCTCTAGAATATTTGTCCAATACTAGCGTGGAGTGCATTCTACAGACAGAAGATGGTTCACTGTCTGGACTAGGAACTGTGTGGCCTGAGCTGAGCCAAACTTGTGTGTTGCAAGCTGAAACTTGTATCCAGGGGATCAATCAATGCACCGACTGCCGTGGTTTGTGCCATGGAAGGAGTTGAAAGGATTGCCAACCTGGGCATCACTTGCTACAGGCTGGGAGGAAGGGACAAAAGGGTGGGAGGAGACAGGTTTCTGCGTAGCCTCACCTGACCAACCCCTTTTCTCCTCAGGTAACAGAGCTGCCATGATGAATTAGATCAATTGGTACAGGAGGCTGACTCTAGACGTCTGTGTGGGATGCCTACGAAGAACTGTGCCAGGAAATGACTTTGTGGTCAGATACCCACATCTTCATCATCTTAGGGGAGGCGGTGAGTTTCTTCCTTTTTAGCCCCAGCTAGGTATATATAAGATATTGGGCTGGGAGATGGCAGAGGTCCAGATGTTGCTTTTCCAACAAGCAAAAGAAACCCCAAGCTTAAGTGGGAACAAAGAAGTTTCTCTGAGTGGCCGACCTCTGTCTTAACCAGGGAGGCTTGGATGGCATAGAAACGCTTGGGGTGTCCTGTAGGCATGAATGTTCATGGACTACGGTTCCCAACAGTCCCTGCCAGCATGGCCAATTGGACACCCTGGCGTGGGGTATTGAGGAAGGGGATGCTGGGGGAAGGGGAGAGTATAGGCTTGCAACTGAAAGGGACCAAAATGTGAAGATTTACAGGCATTCTGTACAAGACAGCAAAAAAAAGGGATGGTAGGGAGTTTGGTGGTAGGTGACATTATTTGAGTTTTGTGGTTTCTTTGCTTATGGTGAATGGTGAATTGTCTTCAATAAGAGTCAGAAATGAAAACAGCATCCAGCTCATTCAGGTGCTACAGCAACACCACGAAGTAACAACAGAGGGACGGACAAGTTGCTTGGCTGTTAAAAAAAAAGATCAAGTTGCCACAGGATGTAAAGAGAGTAACTGAGCATTTAAACTCAGGATGCAAGAGATTGAATCACGGTGACTGGGTGTCAGGGCATACGGTGCCTTCCTGCCTCTTCCTCCCTCGCCCACTTCTTAATCAGCCAGCCTGGGTACAGTGGCCTTCGACCCTGGCTTCATACGCTGTGTTTCCAATGGACACCTCTCACATAGTTATTACTTGCAGAGGTAGGAATGAAAACTGTTTTACACGTGATGGCAGGGAGAAATAAACTATTTGCTTCTGGAAAGAGGAAGGGACTGGATGTGGTATGCCGGCAATTAAGAAGAGAATTACTCAGGGTCGTGAAATGTTGCTGTGCTGACTTCTATTTGTTTATTTTATTATATTATACTTACATGCTGCCCTTCCCCTTACAGACTTAGGGCGGCTTCCATCATGTAAAACACAACGAGCACGGTTCATTTAAAAATGTCAGCACAAAGCTGTAAACAGATGGTGCCTTAAAACTTGGTGGGGTTTTAACGGGGAGAGGGAGCAGGTGTTGGCCGTTGATGGTAGAACAACTCTGTTTTGCAGGCCCTGTTGAATGGCATCAAATCCCGCAGGGCCTGGGTCTCACTGGACAGTGTGTTTCTAAGGTCAGCTAGATCTCTTTGGAGACAGTTTTCTAACCGAGGCCAATCTGGACCTCTTTCGAGCCAGGGATCCCCAGCGTGGTGTAGTGGTTAACAGCAGGTGCACTCTAATCACAGAATCGGGTTTTGATTCCCTGCTCACACTTACTGAGCTGTGGAGGCTTATCTGGTGAACTAGATTGGCTTGGCTCCAACACATCTCCAGCTGGGTGACCTTGGGCTATTACAGTTCCAGACTCTCTCAGCCCACCTACCTCACAGGTGTTTGTTGGCCAGGGGAAGGAATGTGTAAGCCCCTTTGAGTCTCCTTACAGGAGAGAAAGGGGGGGGGGTATAAATCCAAACTCTTTTTCTTCCATGTTGTTATTTGTTGATCAGAGCCGGTCTTCGCTATTCTCCTGTACAGTCATCCTCTTCTGACATCATCATGTCATCAGGGAAAGGAATTGGGGTTGGTTTGGCATATGTGACCACCCAATGATAATAGACAAATATTATGGAGGAGGGGGTGGGTCTTGACCTGGAGATGCTCTTTGCAGCTGCAGTCCTATATCCTAAATCGCGGTCCAGTCCTGATGGTGAGCAGTCATCTTCTCTTCCGTATAGCACAGGGGTCTGCAACCTGTGGCTCTCCAGATGTTCATGAACTACAATTCCCATCAGCCCCTGCCAGCATGGCCAATTGGCCATTCTGGCAGGGGCCTGATAATGATCCCTGGTATCTGGAGAGAGGCTCCTGATTCCTGGCAGGCTCTGAATAACTAATCAGTCTGTAATTCTGAGACTGATCTCTTGCAGTTAATAATGCTAGAACTGAGCTCAAAAGTTTGTGTGTGACTACGGTTCTTTTGTCCCGGACTGCTTTTGTCTTGCTTGAGCATCCCTTTCCCCAGTGTGGTACCCTGCCTAGTATCTCCTGCCCAGAGGTGGGGCTCAGGACGATAACAGATCTGTGTCAGATGAGGGGGTGATTATGTGACTAGAATACCGATGACAGCCGGCGCAGCCAGGCTTCCTTGCAGCAGACTATGGCTTGTGCTCCTGCTACTTGTGTAAGCTTCCCCTTCAGCTGAGGTGTGCAGTTGTGTAACTCAACACAGTTACATGATGTGTAATCAACATCCCGATGGGTGGAGGGTGGCAACACTTGAGAGCTTATGCCCAGGAGGAGGGAGGGGTGAATTAGCTAATCCCAGCAAATCTTGGGTTTAGCATGTTGGTAATCTGGTGCCACTCAAGATTAGCCTGCGGCCCTGGCTTTCCGCGTAGGTATGTTTTCTGCTTTGCCTCCCACGTGTAGTTGCAAAATTTACTCAGAATAAAGTGCAAGTATTTTGTTTGGGTGGGAGTGAAATTTCTGCCAAACAGCAATAACCTAGCACGTTCCAATTGTTGGGTGTATTTGGGGTCATTTGCTGCATCTTTTCTTTTTCTTTTTTTTTTGATCGCTTCTGAGGGTGGTCTGCAGTAGAACAGGTAGATTTCAAGTCTAGAAGCACCTTAGAGACCAAAGTTCCCTTTCTGATAAAGAATATCTGATGAAAGGACCTTTGACTCACACCCCAAAAACGTTATTGGTCTCTGAGATGCTGTTGAACTGGAATCTAGCTCTTTCTCTCTCTCTCTCTCTCTCTTTTTTCTGGTGGGGTGTATTTAGATTTGCATTTAAATACAGTTCTGCATGAAGAACCCTGTGGCGCAGACGGGTAGTTGCAGCACTGCTCACAGCCTGAGTTCGATCCTGACACAAGTCACGGTCAGGTACCCGGCTCAAGGTTGACTCAGCCTTCCATCCTTCCAAGGTTGGCAAAAGGAGTACCCAACTTGCTGAGGTTAAAGTGTAGATGACTGGGGAAGGCAGTGGCCAACCACCCTGTAAACAAAGTCTGCCTAGTAAACGTTGTGATGAGACATCCCCCCTTGGGTTAGTAATGGGTTGGGTTAGTAATGGCACTTCCACCTTTACCCTTTTAATTGTTCTTATGTCAAAACTGGTATGCAAATGTCAATGTGAAGTCCTACTCTAATTCTGCAGGAACAGGATGTGTGCATGTGCCCAGTGGTGAGGGAAATGCACTCGTCATATGCTCAGAGGCGCTTGTATTTTACAGTAACACATATAATTATTAGATGTGCCCAAAGATGGGGTAGGATGATGCTAAATGGTGTCGTCAGAGGCTAAGGGGTGGGGCTGCAAATTTATAGATTTAGTAATCACAGCTTAGTGCTAATGGATGTGCCAGAGCTGGGGGTGGGGGTGAGCTGACACATGCTGATGACACCAAAGCTAAATTTGAGTCCAATAGCACATTAGAGACCAACAAGGTTTGGGGGATATGAGTTTTCGAGAGTCAAGGCTCTTTTCATCAAGTATGTCAAGATGGAGATCTCAGTCCTTACATCCCAGTCCAGAATTGCAGGGCTTGTTACAAAGAAGGGAATCAGGATACCTTCTGACTGGGATGCCAGGACTTGGAGCTCTCCGTTTCGACTGGTATCTGACAAAGAGAGCTTTGAATCTTGAAAGCTCCCTCCCCAAAAACTTCATTGGCCTCTAAGGTGCTCCTGAACGTAGATTTAGGTCTTCAACCTCCGACCAACACGGCTGCCCTCTGAAACTATATCACGGACCATAGAGATTTGTCTACTTGGGGCAAGGGTGAGGCCTAGCACAGGGGTCAACCTTTACCATAGCGAGCCACAGGCCCGTTTTCCCTTGAAGATCCTACCGAGGCAGAGGCGGCTCCCTTTCTGGGAGCAGCCTCAGGTTCGATCCCCTCCTCTGCTTTTCTTCCAAGCGTTGGGCTTGAGGAGGCACCAGACGGAAACTCCCTCTGCCAGCCAGACGAGGCAGCTGCCTCTCCCGAGGGGCAGAGGGGGGGGATGGCGTCTCAGCCTGCCCAGTGCACTCACCTCTTAGCTGTGGGAGGCAGCAGCGGGCAGGGGAAGCCCCTCTGCCCGGCCAGACAGGCTGGCTACCTGCCTCCATTCGAGCAGAGGGGTGGTGGCTGTTCTGGAGGGACATGCCCATGCACTGCACCCTCGACCTCGGGGTGGGAGGCAGCGTGAGCATGTCCCTCAACTCCCTCAGAAACAGTGTTGGAAGGAGAGGTGAGTGGAGGGGCGTGAGTGGCACCCTCACACGCACAGAGCCACCTCCAGTTCGGCCCCTCCACTCACCTTTCCTTCCAGCGCTGCTCTGGAGGGCTGGAGGGACATGCCCACACTACCCTCCAACCTCCAGGCCACATGGAGCCGCAGTATAAGGCTGAAAGAGCCGTATGCGGCTCTGGAGCCACGGGTTGCAGACCCCTGGCCTAGCTTTTGCTGAGCCGTTCCTCTCCCTCCCTCCCTCCCTCCCTCCCTCCCTCCCTCCCTCCCTCCCTCCCTCTACAAGTTGTTCCTTAAATGTTTGCAAATTGCTCAGCGTGGTCAGAATGAAGCCTTGTATTTTCTTTGATCTTGTTTGCTTTTTGCATCCACCTTTTGCTTGGGGGTGTCTACTGTACGGTGAGGCAGCCCACGTGTGCCGCCTGGTGCTTTTCCTGGAAGGAGGTTGCTAAGTACATCTCTTTTACCTAAGGAACCTGGGTTTGCTGGAATCATTACCCAGAATGCTACTCACGGTGAAAGGAAATGGGCAACTTCTTGTTAAAGCGTTCCTGTTTATCCCTGGCTTGTGAACAGGTTCCAGCTTTCAGTTGTAATGTGTCACTGGAGTAATAAGCTGCAGTGACCTGGGCTAGATCCCAACGGAAGTCAGTTTCATGTAGCCGGCTGTCAAGATCTGTCAACCTCAGCAATAACCAGACTCTTGGGTTCAGAAACCGGTTATTGACAGGATATACAAACAGTGTGCAAGCCAGCTTTTGCTGGAACTGAGTTCCACTGCTGCACTCCCTGATTAATATCTCTTTCCCTAATATCCCTCTGACCCCCATCCTCAGTATCCCAGCAGAATGAAATCACCAACAGCTTCGCAAGCAGTGCAGATTCTCCAAAGTTGGAAAGAGCAGACTGAGGCCAGCTGCTGGCCAGCCAAGATGAGGGAAGTGAAGCCAAAACAAAGCCAGGGGTTCACGGTGCCACCTGCTCTTTACTGCTCAGAGCCTCATGGCAGAACCAGGGGAAAGTTGAAAGGTTAACAGGTGTATAGAGTCTTGTGACACGGCAAGTTGCAGTTCAACCTCCCATCCTTTAGAACGTCGGTGAAATGAGTCCCCCAGCTTGCTGGGGAGTTGGAAATGTAGGTGACTGGGAGGCAATGTGGCTCACCCCATAATCAAAATTCCTTCAAATGCAGTAATGTCATGATGTGGCGTCCAGCAGAGTCCCAGTAGCGTCCAGCGTTTTGGGGGGGACTACCACTGCCTTTGTTGCCCTCTGCCAGGTGGGATCTCTGGCAGCTACATAGTTCACTCCTCTCCTCTGTTGTCCACTCACAACAGTCCTATAAAGGTACCCTGTTTCCCTAAATAGAACCCAGCCCTTGAGAGGCCATTGCTTTCACATCCTACATGTGAACTCCCAAAGGCACCTGGTGGGCCACTGCGAGTAGCAGAGAGCTGGACTAGATGGACTCTGGTCTGATCCAGCTTGTTCTTACCTTCTTATGTTCTTAAGACCTACCCCAAAATAAGCCTAGCACTGATTTTTTGATTTTTTTTTGGAAGGATACTTGAAATATAAACCCCTACTCCAAAATAAATGAAGTCCTGTAGTTACAGATTCCTAGGCATGGCAGTCTAGTCCAGGTGGAAATAAAATGGGAAAAAAATACAGACCCTGAAAAGTAGGCCTCACATCTTTTGGAGCAAGAAATTAATATAAGACTAATATGTCTTATTTTCCAAATAGGGTAGGAGTTAGGTTGAGAGGTATATGACCCCAATAGGACAGTTAGATTCAGTAGACTTGTGGAGTCACTTAAACAAGGTTCATTATCAGAGTGCGGATTGGTCTGGAGTTTCCCAGATCCTGTTCAACCTTTAACCATTATTCCAGCTCCCGAGTGTATGTTTCTACAGAGTGGAGGCTGAAATATCAAGCAAAGGAGAAAGTCTTGAATTAAGGATAGAAATTAAAAAGACCAAAAGTTTGTTTTCTTTCTTTTCTACGCTTCCACCCCGAATACATTTTCATCCCAACCACCCTTCAAGAGCTCAGGGCAAGAGACCTTAGTTTTGCCTCCCTCACATTAACCCTCCCACAACAACCCTCTGAGGTAGCTCAGCTGACAGAGAGTAACTTCCGATGGCAACAGAAATTGAATTTAAGCAGCGAAGGGATTTGAACCCGCGTCCCCAGTTCAGCATTCTAACCGTACGCCACAATCTATATATATAGAAATCTAAACGTGTGTTTGTCCCTGATGGTCTCCCTCAGAAGCTGCTGGACGGATCGCCCCCAAATTTTCACTTGACATTCCTCCCTGTTGCGGGCGAATTGTCCAGGACCCTTCAAATGCATGAGAGTCCATACCTGAGCCAGGTGAGCTTATATTTCCCTGGCGCACCAGACCCATGAAGCTGCCTCCTGTTAGCACTGTCACCCTTAGAATCCATTGCAGCCTGTCTGTCTGGCCTACAAGGGGCTTGGGATGAGGGAGCTTAGGATGTTAAGCACAGATGGGCAGAGATGAGCAGTGAAAACAGTGAAATAGGTAATACTGGTGGAGTGTCACAGTGGAAGTGAAACACATACACACTTTGCAGGTGTGAGGCGTCAGGTGGGGTTCCCCCACACACATGCAAGGTGGCTTTCACTCTCTGTGCCTCACCCACTGCTACCACACACAGCACACATACTCTCATACACATCCCAAGCTCATCCTCACACACCCCTCACTCTGCCCTCCCCTCACATCCAGCCACCACACCCCTTCCCTCACCCATATCCGCCACAGCTCTCTTTTTTACTAAGAGGTGAGCTGGGTTCTCTTTTCTTCTAAGACAATCCAGCGGGGTGGGGCCGGTCTTTTACCGGCTCCAGCTTCTTTGCACATGGCCCTTTACAAACCCAGGGCACAGCCTCGATCTGGCCGCCTCACCCCCTGCCTCTGCTGCCTGGCTGGGATGGTAGCCTTGCCCCAGTTCTGCCTTACCAAGCCAGGACTGTGCGTGTCAACCAGCCTCATGGACGGCGGGATTACGCCTCTGGATAGTCCCGTTGTGGAATGGGAAGGGTTACCTTATACTAAAAAAACAAGACAACACCATATAACGATGTGCATTGAAGGAAAGAGGGATTCATTTGACCACCCCAAAGGCTATGCTGCGAATCACTGGACCTGCATGGACATCTGTGTGGGCTGCGGACTGTGATAGGAAGGACAGTTGCCCCAATAGCGATGTGGCGAACCCCAGCTAGTGAGTCATACAAAAAACCAAACTAGTTTAACACTCCCAAATGGTGTGCCCCAACTTGTGAGCTTTGTTGAAACTATACATTAAAGCTCATAATCTGGTCACCAGCTCTTATTCTGGCCAGCCATTTTTTTTTCCCAAGCGATGTCAAAAGCAAGAGGCTGGAATTCTGGCAATTCTTTGTGAAGAGAGTGGGGACCGTCATCTTCTGTGCTTGGTAGCAGGGCACCTAGAGAAAGGTGTGCACACCTCACCCAGCTACCAAGCCTCATGTGCCCTCAATGCTTCACACCTTTTCCAGACCAGTTCACTGCAGGGCAGCTGATGTATCAGTGTTTGCGTTAGATAAAAACTTCCAGCCCTGGCTGGGGAGCTGGAAAACTAGCAGTTCCTGCAGGTCACTCTACCATCGATAGAGGTCAGGGGATGGTTACTGTTGTAGACAAACACAAAACCACGTGCCTCCCAAACTTCTTATCAACAAAGCACCCACATTGTGTTGACAATCTGAATTGTCACTGCAGGGCAGATGAGAGTGGATTTTATATATATAAAGTGTCTGGTGCCTGGTTATGTGAATTAGTTTTAATGTTGTGTGGTTTTGAATTGTTGATTCCTTATTGTAAATGATATTTGTCTCCTGCCTGGTCTGTGTGAAAGGGCACTTTAAATGGATCAAGAGGAGGGATTTTGTGTTGGAAAGGCTGACAGTGGCAAGACTCTCTGTTTCTCAGGCATCATTCACTACTATATGTGCCTGTAACAAGGCCAGAGCGTTATAAGCAGAAGATGTTTGCCTGTTTGAAGGAGGTGCTGCTGTAGCGCTGCCTGGAAGGAGCCAAGTGTGTGGATGTAAAAGCATAAAACAAAGCTCTTGCTAGAGCTTTCAGGTAATTACTCCCAGTATGGCACTGGTGGGTTATTCCCTGAAGAGCGACCAAATCAGTGTATTACTGGCTATCTGATTGACTTTTCCAGATCCCTGCTATCTGCCACCTGCCCTATCTATGTGTCCGCCCTCCCAAAGGCTCAGGGCAGTGTACATCACAAATCGATGAAATAAAATACCTTAAAACAATAACTTAAATACTACTATTTAAAACCAGTGTAGATATTTAACCTCCCAGCTAGCCCAGCCCATGGAGACCTTTGATGACATGAGGTCTGATGACTATCCCGGCTGGCCCAGCGCCTGAGACAGGTCCGGTTGTAGGCCCTCACGGAGCTTTGAAGGTCCCTGCAGGGCCCTGAGGTCTCAGGGAACTTGTTCCACCAGGTAGGGGCAGGACTTAGCAAAGCCCTACAACAGCCTAATGAAAACCAACGGATCTTTTTTTAGACAGGGGAGTTTTCAGTAGGTGTCCTCCTGAAGAATGGAGGGTCCTAGTGGGACAATCTTGAAGAATGCTGTCCCTCAGATATGTAGGCCAATGCAGCTACTTGACCTTAAAGGTCAAAACCAATACTTTAGATGGCCCGAACTTCGATGGGCAGCCAGTGTAGATGATATAAGACCCGGAACCAATCCGGTGGTGGCATGATATGTTCCGTCCAATAATCTGGCTGCCATGGATTTTGCATGAGTTTCAGTTTCTGGACCATCGACAGAGACGGGCAACATAGAGCACGTTACAATAATCTAATCTAGTAGAAGAAGAGTTTTGGTTACATACCCACCTTTCTCTCTCCTGAAAGGAGGGACTCAAGGTGGCTTTCAAGTAACTTCCTTCCTCTCCCTCATAGAAGCCAGAAACAGTACTAAATATTACAAAAAAAATAAAACCTCCAAGTACGGCTCCAAAAGCGTTAAGAACTAAACCTTTAATGAGATTCATTAAAAAGGTCTGTCAAAGAGACCAAAATACCATTAATGGGTTTGCTCCAGTTACTTACATGGCCTATTACTCTATTGAAATCACTTTTAGACTGTATGCCTTGTCATTCTCGATTATTTAAATGTATTCTGTGTTTCACTGCCTAAACCCTTTGGGGGGAGGCGGTTATACAAGCAGTAATGATGATGATGATGATGAGGATGATGATGATGATGATGATGATGATGATGATGATGATGATGATGATGATGATGATGATGATGATGATAATACTATTGTGGCTAAAGAGATAAGGTTGAAAGTGTGGAATACCGGTCAACATTGTGTGTAATATAATAAATACGAAATTGGAATCAACTGAACATCCAGCAATTGGAATCCCTTCTTACTTTGTTACTCTTCAGATTTTCACTGCAGGGATATTTATTTTTATTTTATTAATTTATTAAATTTATAGGCCATACCTCGGCATCCCAGAGAACCTCGATCCAGTTATACAGAGATTACAGATGGCACATTACAGACTTATTAATTAATGCAACCCAAAGGTCACCAGCATGAATGTAGGAGTGTGGAAACACATCTGGTTCCACCAGGTAAGAAGCCTCCACCACTCAGTAGTGAGGGATATTTTGACCAGTGATTATTACACAGACCAGGGTACTGCTGGGATGACTTCCTGTTGGTATGCAAGTTGCTAATTAGAAGCACAGCTTTAACTGTGGTCACAGAGCTGTTCTTTGTATGTGTCCTGAGAGTCCCTTTCTGCTCCAGAGGCTGATCCTATAAGGAACAATGCTGGAACATGTTAGAAGATAGAATAACCTTACTTAAATGATTGATTCTGGGGACCGTTATGTACAGCAAGGAATGGAGAGACTGACAGACAAACAGACAGACTGGAACCAGATCTGGCTTGTGGGGTCCCTGTCCACTCTGTAGGAAGAGCCCTCTGAAGTGGGAGGCTTCAATCCAGAGCACAATAGCAATCAGGACTTCCATTGGAGGGCGTCAGTGCTTCCACCAAGATTATCACTTGCGTTATAGGTGGATGTTGAGAGTCAGGCCAGAACTCCACTTGAAGATGCTGGTTGTGCCAGAGTCATATCAATTGAAGGCGAGAGCATTTAATATCCTTCTTACCATCTTACATAAAACTTTAGGACAGACTCAGCCAGCCTTTTGGAGATTGATATCTTTGGGAGAATTTTGCCAGTTACAGGGACAGCATCAGGAGCCAGGATTGCTGAAGTGGACCCCAAGAAACTGTTTGGAAAGAGTCTGGGTCCAGCTCTAAACTAGGACTTACTTAGCCTGGCTGGGTCCAGTCCTAGACTGTGTGCTACCTCTGAAGTCAAGTGGACTTTGGAGCTTTACAGTTCAATGCTGGATCAAGGCAGGCTGCAGGAGTAGAGATTGGGAAAGGGAGCTTTCTTTCCTTTTTTTTGAAAAAGAAGAAAGAATTTGGTTGCATCCCTTTTTTACAGCTCTGTAGGGAGACTCCAAAGGGCATACAATCTCCTTCCCCCCTCCCACAACAAACATCCTGTGAGGTGGGTGGGGGGCTGAGAAGAGCTCCAAAGAACTGTGATTGGGTCAAGGTCACCCAGCTAGCATGTGCTGGGGTGCACAAGCTAATCTAGTTCACCAGATAGCATCCACAGCTCAAGTGGCAGAGCAGGGAATCAAACCCGGTTCATCCAGATCAGAGTGCACCTGCTCTGCTTACTACACCACACTGGCTCTCTAAAGGCAATGGGCCCAACAACTTGAAAATACTGGAAATGTTTGGCATTTTGGGGATCTAATTTTTTTTGGCTCTGGCCTTACCTTGTTTTAAGTGAACCCCAAAAAAAATTACAGTAGGTTCAAGGGAGGAGATTTCTGGTCCATTTTGCCAACACCTACCCTAGTATCTAGACCACAGGTGTCAAATTAGCCCCTCAGATGTTATGGACTACGGTTCCCATCATCCTACAGCATGATCACACCTATGATCCTAGAGACTTTTTTGCATCCCTTTTCAACAACAAAGCTCAGGGGGAGGCCCACATATTGTCTTAGCAGCAATAAAATGTTAAAAAATATATACCATACAGATAATGTGGTTTAAGTTTATATCACATGGCTTCAATAACTTTCGCTTCCAATAAAATAATATTCTTTTAACACCTGTTGAGGAAACATCTGGAAAATGTCAGCAAAGACAGAGACAATTGGAAGGCTATAAAATAATATCCATTAACACTGTTGAGGGAAATGTCTGGAAAAATAGCAGTGAGACAGTTAGAAGGCTAAAAGGCCCGAGAGAACAATGGGGCGATCAGCAAAGGCCTTTGAAAAGAGCTGATCTTTCAGGCTCCCCTGAAAGGGGTGGAGTGGGCTGCCTTCTTAATCTGCTCGCTTCAACTCGACAAAGGCATGCCTGCTCTGAGAGAGGAACACATTTTCCTTTTTTTTGGTTGGAACTGTGAACACTCAAACAGATGTGAGTAATGCAGCTGATGTGCAGGATCCCTATACAGCAGAGAGAAGAGAAGAGGGAGGAGTTTAGTTGATGTCCCCCACTTTCTCTCCCTGCGAGGGAGACTCAAGGGGCTGACAATCTCCTTGTCCTTCCCCCCCTCACAACAAACACCCTGTAAGGTGGATGGGCTGAGGAGCCCCATAGAGCTGTGACTAGCTCAAGGTCACCCATCTGGCGTGTGTGGGAGTGCCGGAGCTGAAATCTGAATTCCCCAGATAAGCCTCCACAGCTCAGGCTGACAGAGCAGAATCAAGCCGGTTCCTCAGATTAGATACACGAACTCTTAACCTCCTACGCCCACTGCTGCTCCTGCTGCTCTGAAGAATGCCAGATATTTAGTTGGGTTTCAAAGGAACTTTAAAGGTAAGACTCCTTTGGAAGACTCCTGTGACTCCTTTGGAGAGAAAATTAAAGACATATATAGTCATAACCGCCAACAGCTCATCTAATTACACTCTTGGTCCCCAATCCAAAGTAAACCTTAAGTATCCCGTGGCAGCTCTCAGTCATCCCTCGTTTCCCTTGTCCCCACACCTTTTCTAACTGCTCAGCCAAAACAGTTCAGACTGTAAATATCTCAAGGCAGGACTCCCCTCTTGTTTTACTACTGTGTACATTCCATGTACGTTGATGCCCCATGTTTAAAACAAGCTTGGTTAAATTATAGTAGCTTATTTATTTATTTATTTATTTGTGCCAAGGATTTATAAGCCTCACCCCGAGAAGAGACTCGAAGTGACTCACAGAATAGCTGCACATTCAATAACAATCAATAAAATATCAAGCACAGAGTTGCAGCTACAATTCATTTAAAACTTACCCAAAACTTTAAAACTTAATAGCGTTTCAGTTACATGCCCAGTTAAAAGTATCAGATATCCAAGCCGGACTAGAGGCCGAGGAGGATGGAGTGCATTAGAGATGGAAACCAGGGCCAACCGAATGGAAGCGGCAGCTTCAGTGGGGGGTGATAGGGCAGCGGCCAGCCCCCCCAAGGCCCCGGTGGAATAGCTCAGCCTTGCAGGCCCTGCGGAACTCGCAAGGTCCGCAGGTGCCAGGACAGCTGGAGGAAGAGCATTCCCACCAGGCAGGGGAGACCAGAGCCAGCAGCACCATGCCTTGGGGCAGAGTCTCCAGCAGCTCTACGCCGCCCGAGAGCACTTAGCTGACCTGGCCCAGGTTTATGGGGGGTGATGCGGTCCCAGTAGGTATGAGGCCCCATGCAGCGTAGCAGCAAGGTCATTACCAACACCAAGCGATCCGAACTCCACACTGGGAGCCAGTGCAGGCAGCGCAGCACAGGGTGATATTGATCTGAATAGCCACCACCCTGTCAAGAGCAGACTGCAGCGTTCTGGACCAGCTTCAACTTCAGGATCAGTCGCAAGGCCAGCGTGAAATGAAGTTACAGTAATCCAACCTGAGGTGACCGTGCATGGATCACAGTGGCCAGGTGGGACTGGGAGAGATAGAACCAGCCCGCCGAGCCTGGCGGGTAAAAAAAAGCATAACCAGGTAGCATATGGGCCACCCTGGCCCTCCATGTCGATAGTGAAGAGTCCGAAGGCGGGGACCCCCCCAGGCTGCAGGCCAAAGATGCTGGGCTTAGCTCAGCCTACAAGACTGGCGGTAAAAATTCCCTGGTCTCTCCCGGCCCAGCCAAAGGGACCTCCCGTCTTCGTTGGATTAAGTTTTAACCTGCTCTGCCTCAACCAACCAGCAACCGACTCCAAACGGTGCTGTGTAGAGCTACAGGGCAGAGGCTGCCCCCCCCCCCCTCCATCAACAGAATGAGCTGGGTGTCATCCCATATTGGTGACAAACCAGCCCAAAACTCTACACCAGCTGGTGCATGTAGATGTTAAATAAAGGCCCGGAAGCAAGGCCCCTGGGGGGGCCCACAACTAAGTGGGGCCTATGGGAGGAGCCTCATCCCGCACCATACCTGACCCGACCCTGGGGGGGCCGGCCGGGGGGCGGGCGCGGCGGGGGCTCGGGCGGCCGGGGGCGGGCGGCGCTAGGGTCGCGGGCGGGCGGGCGGGGGCCATGGCGGCGGCGATCGCCAGCTCGCTGATCCGGCAGAAGCGGCAGGCGCGCGAGTCCACCAGCGAGCGGGTCTCGGCCTCCAAGCGCCGCACCAGCCCCGCCCGCGACGGCCGCTCCCTCTGCCACCGGCACCTGCTCGGCGTCTTCGGCAAGGTGCGCTTCTGCAGCGCCAGGAACAGGCACGCCCGGCGCAGGCCAGGTCAGTCCGCCAGGCAGGCAGGCAGGGAGGGGGGCGAGGGGGCCCCTGAGCGCGCGCAGAGTGGTTGGGAACGTTGCCGTCCAGTCGCAGCCCTGGTGGGGGTTTCCGTGGCGAGAGGCGCTTCCGGGGTCGTGGGCGTCCCCGTTCCCACCCCGGAGTCGTCCCTGCTTGGCTTCCGCGCTCCGGGGGGCTGCCGGATACTTGCCCTTAACCGGAGAGGCCCCGCCCCGCCGGCCCCCGGGGTCTCCACGCACCGGATCATGCTAAAAAGAAGGACTGTTGGACGTGGACTGGGGTTGCCTCATTCACACGTGACAACTTTTAGCAGGATACAGGTCTCTCCCGCCCCCCCCGCCCCCGCCGCCCGTGAATGCAGCGCACCCGGGAGCCTGGCTTTGCGGGGCATCCGGATCGGGGCGGGTTCAGGCTTAAGGGACTGCAGACACCACCACCACCCGAATTGAACCACAGTGTCCGCCCCCCTCCCCCTTTTGTGAAGGTCACACCCGGGAACACGGAAACTCCTTCCAGTGGGTGGCCAAATATCTCGGAGCAGTTTCCAAGCAGACTTATCTGGGTGACTCCTGCACCCCAATTTATTGTCCCTGAAGAAGGGGGCTGTAGCCCACCCACCCACCCTCGCGTAGGAATACACACCTGCTCGCCTTTGAAGTGCATCTGGAGCAGCTGCTGGGTTCCTCTTCCGGCCACCCTTAACACGTCTTGGGATGGTTTGTCAGCCTCCAGTCTGGGGAGCAGGGTCCAAACCCAGGGCAGTGTACATTTACTCAGAAGTAAGTTGCACTGAATTCACTGGTACTTACTCTCAAGTAAGCATGCTCAGATCTGCATCCTTGGGGGGAATCAGACTTCCTGGTGAGTGAGAAAGAGGCTACAACTCAGGGTTAGTTGGGGGCTTCCTTGGAAGCTGTGTTGGAGCCAGATGAGCCGCTGGGCTTCCCACTCAGCAGTGGGCTTGCGGGAGGCCAACTTGCTGCACTACAGCCCCTGTTGTGTCCCCCCCCCCCCCCCCGTGAAATGGGCATATTGGTTGCCAGCCTGTCTGTTATTTGAGCACTGGGGTAGTGAAAGGCGTCATGCGGCCTGAATTATGTGTAAGGATGCCGGTCTAGTTGATGCTTGTCTGTACAGCCTCCAGAGATAAGAAAGCATGCCCCCCCTCTCCTGCCCGTTGGGTGCCCACGTGGGATGGCACTTTCCAGATTAAGCTGCCCATGTCACACCAGCCCTTTTGTTCTGCAAAACGGAGTCACGTTTTATTCTGTAAACTGAATTAATGTTTTTGTTAAACTGTACCTGTACTTGGGAAGGCAGGAACCACCCCTTGGGGACAGATGTTTGGGCGGGGTGAGGTATTTCATTTCTAAGGGCTGAAGGTGCCCGTGGGCGAACCGTGAGGCACTTTTTCTCTTGGAAGCCTTGACTCAGAGTGCTGGGGGGCGGGGGTGGGGGGGAATCTGAGGGTTTGAATCCACGTGCCGCAGCAAAGCTCCTTGCCTGGTTTTTCCAAGCCTCCCTCACACGGTCGTTGTGAAATAAGGAAACTGAACCAACCTTCCTTCCTTCCTTCCTTCCTTCCTTCCTTCCTTCCTTCCTTCCTTCCTTCCTTCCTTCCTTCCTTCCTTCCTTCCTTCCTTCCTTCCTTCCTTCCTTCCTTCCTTCCTTCCTTCCTTCCTTCCTTCCTTCCTTCCTCGCAATACTAGAACCAGGGGGCATCCATTGAAAATGCTGGGGGGAAGAATTAGGACTAATAAAAGGAAACACTTCTTCACGCAACGTGTGATGGGTGTTTGGAATATGCTGCCACAGGAGGTGGTGATGGCCACTCACCTGGATAGCTTTAAAAAGGGCTTGGACAGATTTATGAAGTCGATCTATGGCTACCAATCTTGATCCTCCTTGATCTCAGATTGCAAATGCCTTAGCAGACCAGGTGCTCGGGAGCAGCAGCAGAAGGCCATTGCTTTCACCTCCTGCAGGTGAGCTCCCCAAGGCACCTGGTGGGCCACTGCGAGTAGCAGAGAGCTGGACTAGATGGACTCTGGTCTGATCCAGCAGGCTCGTTCTTAGGTTCTTATGTTCTTATGTTCAAGTACTGATTTGGGTCCTCTCATCTTAACTTCCAAGATCTGACAAGACCGGGCGAGCTGGGCCACGTAGGTCAGTGCACGGAGCCGATTTGAAGCCTCCTAACAATGGCTGTGCTGCTCATACCCACTGGTTGTTCCCCTAGCAGAAGGACTGGGGTTGGGGACTGCCATATCTGCCCTGCAGTGTGGCGTAGTGGTTAAGAGCGGGTGGATTCTAATCTGGAGAACCGGGTTTAATTCCCCACTCCTCCACCTGAGTGACTGAGGCTTATCTGGCAAACCAGATGTGTTTCCACTCTCCTACATTCCTGCTGGGTGGCCTTGGGCTAGTCACAGTTCTCTCCAAACTCTCTCAGCCCCACCTGCCTCACAAGGTGTCTGTTGTGGGGAGAGGAAGGGAAAGGAGCTTGTAAGCCACCTTGAGTCTCCTTACAGGAGAGAAAGGTGGGAATGAATCCAAACTCCTCCTCCTCCTCCTCCTTCCTCTTCCTCTTCCTCAGTTCTTGACTTGTGCTGCTGGCTTTACCCCCTTGCTTTTGGCAGCTCTGTTGGAGCCCTGAGCTCTGTTACGGGGTCCAGGTGGGAACTATCCATGCCACTAACCACAGATGTTTAGCACAACTGCACTTTTGTTTTCTGCCGCTGTTTGGGATGAGACAGAGAAGAAGGGAGCGAAATGCTTGATTATTATTTATATCTTCTGGCCTTGGAAATGTCGGTTGTTGAGAATTAGGTTGTTTTATTGTCGGAGGCTTTCTCGGCTGGATTCAACTGGTTGTGGTGGCTGTGTGGTCCTGGTCTGGTGGATCTTGTTCATGACACAGTGTGTAACAGATTCCCCGCTCTGCTGCCTGAGCTGTGGAGGCTTATCTGGGGAATTCAGATTAGCCTGTGCACTCCCACACACGCCAGCTGGGTGACCTTGGGCTAGTCACAGCTTCTCGGAGCTCTCTCAGCCCCACCCACCTCACAGGGTGTTTGTTGTGAGGGGGAAAGGGCAAGGAGATTGTCAGCCCCTTTGAGTCTCCTTACAGGAGAGAAAGGGGGGATATAAATCCTCCTCCTCCTCATCCTCCTCCTTCTCCTCCTCCTCCTCCTCCTCCTTCTCCTTCTCCTTCTCCTTCTCCTCCTCCTCCTCCTCCTCCTCCTCCTCCTCCTCCTCCTCCTCCTCCTCCTCCTTCTTCTTCTTCTTCTTCTTCTCCTCCTCCTCCTCCTCCTCCTCCTCCTCCTCCTCCTCCTCCTCCTCCTCCCCCCGCCCTGCCCAGGGTGGCTAACCTGGCTTGGTCAGGATCTGGATGGGAGACCCCCCAAGGAACACCGAGATTGTCATGCGGGGGACGGCAATCTCCCACCACCTCCGTTGCCTTGGGCAGACTGGGGCACAAACAGGGCAAGGGCCAGCAGAGGGCGGAGTGTGGGGCGCCCCACCAACGCAGATCCCTGACTCTGGCGGCTGAATTTGGCCCTGTGAAAGCCATTGGTCAGAGCAGGAGACAGTGAGGAAAACTTTTCTGTGGGGGTTCAGTTCTTGCTGCTGATGTAGTGGGCTTGTGGGCCCCAGGCGCACAGGTCTCACGCGTGGGTTGCTCGTCTGGCTGTCGGTGCTGCTGTGTTGGAGCCTTGGACTCTAATCGACAGGACCGGCTGGATTCCCTGCTCCTCTACCTGAGTAGTGGAGTCTTATTGCTTCGCCACTCCTACATTCCTGAGGGGTGACCTTGGGCTAGTCTCAGTTCTTCAGAAGTTCCTCAGCCCCACACTCATAAGGGGTCTGTTGTGGGGAGAGGAACACAAGAACATAAGAACAAGCTAGCTGGATCCGACCAGAGTCCATCTAGTCCAGCTCTCTGCTACTCGCAGTGGCCCACCATGGAAGGGTGTTTGTAAACAGGAGAGAAAGGGAGGGATAAGTTCAAACTGCTCCTCCTCCTCCTCCTCCTCTTCTGCACTTTGGAGCATTGGGTGGGATTTTTGTGGGGAAACCTCCAACAGAAGAAGAAGAAGAAGAAGAAGAAGAAGAAGAAGAAGAAGAAGAAGAAGAAGAAGAGTTTGGATTTAAATCCCCCCTTTCTCTCCTGCAGGAGACTCAAAGGGGCTGACAACCTCCTTGCCCTTCCCCCCTCACAACAAACACCCTGTGAGGTAGGTGAGGCTGAGAGAGCTCCGAGAAGCTGTGACTAGCCCAAGGTCACCCAGCTGGCATGCGTGGGAGTACACAGGCTAATCAGAATTCCCCAGATAGGCCTCCACAGCTCAGGTGGCAGAGCTGGGAATCAAACAGGGCTGGGTGGGCCACAGGGCGTGGTCCGTGGTAGCCCGGGGCAAGCCGTGCCAGTGCATTCCTCTCGCTGGCTGCCATCCAAACGTCTTGCTGTTTTGAAGAGTGCCTTTTTGGCTCCATGGAGGGGAGGAGGAGCCAGGCTGGCTTGTGCCCGCGGTGTTGCAGCACGTCCCATCCAGTGGTGGGATTCAAATAATTCAACAACTGGTTGTTTACAAGCGCCATTTTAACCACCGGTTCTGCCGAAGTGGTGCGAACCGGCTGGATCCCACCCCTGGTCCCACGTAGTGCAGATTGAGTGCTGGCAACGGTTTAGGCGCTGCTCCAAACTTAAAGGGGCCACCAGCTGCCTTTCTCCCGGGGCTTCTGCTTTCAGTGGGGCAGGCGGGGTTCAGAAGGGAGGGAGGACGGGCCCCTCTGGGTTTTGGGACGGCGGAGGCAGCAGGGCTGCAGGGACCTCCTCGCCTTGGCTGTTGTGGGAAGCCACAGTTGTCGATCTGCGGCTTTTTATGGTGACTTGTGTGACGTTTCCAATTTGCAAAGTGCTCTTGCAGCTGTGCTTAACGTCTTGGGCCCTCCCTAGCGCAGGCGCCCTTTGGTTGGTCGCCGGTTCCGTGGTGTAGATGGGAAGTGGGGCGGAGGGCCCCCTCGCTCGCGGTGGAGGGCAGCAGTTGGCCCACAGGGGTCCCATTGCCGGAGATTCTGGAGAGGTGCTGCCAGTCAGAGGAGACAGGTGTGGGGCTCGCTTGCGCGCTTGCTTCCACCCCAAGATGCCGGAGCTGTTCCCTCCCTGCTCCGTCTCCTGTTCTGTCCTGCCTGCTTACGGTGCCCTTCTCGTTGTTTCCCCATTTTTTTAACATGCTGTCTGAATTGGTTGACACCCCAGGGGCAGAAAGGCAGGCTGGGGGCAGGAAATGTGGGTGCGCTGGAATGAAGAGCAGCCGCCTGCAGTGAGCAGTGTTGGTGGGCGATAATCTCTGGGTGTGGGCAGGCGCGAGAAGGGCTCTCCTTTTCCAAAGCTCTCATTGTAGCGTCACGCTGGTTGTGCTGACTCTTGGCCAGCTGGGGGTGCCAGCTGCAGGTGGGGACATTTCTGGGAGTTTGGGGGGTGGGTGGAGTTTGGGGAAGGGAGGGGCCTCGTTGGGGAGCAGTGCCACGGGACGAATGCACCCTCTAAACCTCCCCTTTTCTCCAAATTGATTTCTGTGTTCTGGAGATCAGTTGACATTCCAGGAGATCTCCAGGCCCTTCCTGGAGGTTGGCAAGCTTTTGTCTAGCCGTGGCTCTGCTTCGCTCCAGAGATGGAGCTGCATCAGGAGCCTGCAGGACTTTCCCGAGGCTGCCAGCAAAGGGGAGAGACGCCGAAGGAAGGCAGATTAGAACCCGTCTCTCCAGGGAGCCATCTCAAGCAGGGGTGTCCGGAAGACCCAGTCTGGCCCTGGAGCATTCTTTTTTCTAGCCTCCCCTGACAACCCTTTAAGAATGTAGGGAGCCGTTTGCGACAATTTGTGTAAATATTTACCCTTCCCCCCCCGTCCTTTGTGTTCGAAGTGGCGCATTTAAAAGCATTCTGCCCAATTGATCCGGTGGTGCAGACCTGGGCATTATACGGCCCGCGGGCCACATCCGGCCCGCCGGATTACCCTGGCTGGCCCGCATGAGTCACAAATAGTAAAAAATGTTAACTTTTTGTCTACCATAGTTTTGAGAAATTTGTGTGAATAAATTACATTTTTTGGAAGGCAACCTCACTTTTTCATTGCATAACTTTAACATATACCGTATATACCGGCGTATAAGACGACTGGGCGTATAAGACGACCCCCCCATTTTTCCAGTTAAAATATGGAGTTTGGGATATACTCGCCATATAAGAGTACCTGGCATATAAGACGACCCCACACTTTACAGATGATTTCCCAGGGTTCAAAAGTAGTCTTATACGCCAGTATATACAGTACTAGTCTTGCCCGCTTGTCAAAACAATGCTATTTACTGCTTTTTTATATAAAGAAATACAATAAATATTATGCAGAAGAATTCAGCCTTTTGGCTCGGCCCTCCACAATATTTTCTGTTTCCTATGTGGCCCCATGGAAAAAATAATTGCCCACCCCTGCGGTGGTGGGATCCAGCCGGTTCGCACCACTTCGGCAGAACCGGTTATAAAATGGTGCTTGTAAACAACCAGTGGTTAAATCATTTGAATCCCACCACCGGAACCGGTTGTTAAATTATTTGAATCCCATCCCTGAGTTGACTAAACGGTCTCACTGGAAGGAGAAAATGTTTCCCCGCCCAAAAAATGTTATAAGGAACTTACAAATTTCAAGAGGACAGCTTGCGGGGCAATGCCTGCTTCTGGCCCCTGCGTTGCCCCCTGCATGGTCGAATGCCAACTGCCCCGCCAAGAGAGACGCACCTGGCCGTTCTCGTATGCCAGTGATGGCGAACCTTTTCGAGACCGAGTGCCCAAATTGCAACCCAAAACCCACTTATTTACCGCAAAGTGCCAACACAGCAATTTAACCTGAATACTGAGGTTTTAGTTTAGAAAAAACGGTTGGCTCCGAGGTGTGCGTTACTCAGGAGTAAGGAAGCAACAGGAAGGTTTACTCAGAAGCAAGCCCCATTTCTAGCAACTGAGCTTACTCCCAGGTAAAGGATCGTGCTTTAGCTCTTTGCATGAAAATCAGTGGGGTTTAACAGCATTTAATAGGGTTACCTACACTGCTTTTTTCAAAACTAGGTCATAGGTTTAATGCCAATAATCGAGCCCAGTGGCCCAGGCCATCCTAGATGTGGGGGGGGGGGGCACTCTGTTTGTACGTGCCCACAGAGAGGGCTCTGAGTGCCACCTCTGGCACTCGTGCCATAGATTCGCCACCACTGTCGTATGCAGACCGTGTCTCTGCGCTGAGCTCAGGGCATAATTTGGAGGGGGGTTTTGTCGCAACGACCAAAGATTCTCCCTTTCAGCTTTGGGTGGGAAAAGGTTCGGGCCGAGTGGTTGAGATTTCCTGATCCTGCCAATCACTCTTCCACAGCCCGCTCCTTTAACAGGTCTGGAGGGGAAAATCTGACCCCAAACAGGTGCCAGAAAGCTGCTAGAAATCCTGAGGAACAGCTCCTTTTCATCATCCTGCACTTGCATTTCTAATGGGCTGCTTTGGGCTTCTCGGGTTGGCTGTTTGGGCCTGGGGCAGGCAAACGGATGCTCATGCTCACTCAGGAAGCAGCTGGCCGTAGCCCGGCTTTCTGTGAGGTCTGCGGCTGAGCCAGAGAGGCTTTTCCTGCTGCAGCGGGCACCAGTGGGCGGTGAAGCCTGCCGCTAAGTTCGTGGGGAGTGGGCCACTGTGGACCAGAGCAAGCATCCGTTTTGCAGAGTTTTTTGTAGTGAGTCTCTGCAGTTTCCTGCCAGCGCATTCTGGAAGTTGTTATGGGAGCGGGGTATGAAAAAAAGGGACAAGAAACGGGAATAATTTGGGTTGGAGACGGTACATTAACCTGCCTTTGCTTGCTGAAGTATCTTCACCCTCGTCCCCGGGATAATTCCTCAGAGAGGGACAGCCCCCCTCGCTGTGTGCGCCTGGAGCATCTTTCACTGTGGGGGAGAGGATGGTAGCATTCACAGAGCACTTCAGTGGCAAAGGGTTTTGTGTCAGTATCTCTTCTAACTGCTCTGGCGAACAGTCTGTGGAGGGGTCCTGGCTCAGTGGCAGAGCATCAGAGATGTCTGAGGGGGGATATGATTGAAGTCTATAAAATTATGCATGGGGTAGAAAATGTGGACAGAGAGAAATTGTTCTCTCTTTCTCACAATACTAGAACCAGGGGGCATCCATTGAAAATGCTGGGGGGAAGAATTAGGACTAATAAAAGGAAACACTTCTTCATGCCACGTGTGATTGGTGTTTGGAATGTGCTGCCACAAGAGGTGGTGATGGCCACTCACCTGGATAGCTTTCAAAGGGGTTGGACAGATTTATGGAGGAGAAGTCGATCTATGGCTACCAATTTTGATCCTCCTTGATCTCAGATTGCAAATGCCTTAGCAGACCAGGTGCTCGGGAGCAGCAGCAGCAGAAGGCCATTGCTTTCACCTCCTGCAGGTGAGCTCCCAAAGGCACCTGGTGGGCCACTGCGAGTAGCAGAGAGCTGGACTAGATGGACTCTGGTCTGATCCAGCAGGCTAGTTCTTATGTTCTTATCAGCTAGGCATACAGAAGGTGCTGGTTCAATCCTCGGCCTCTCAGGTTAAAAACGAATAAGCCGGGTGGTTTGTGATGTGAAAAACCTCCGTCTGAGGTCCGTGGCTCAGCGGCGGGCCATCTGCCTGGCATGCAGAACGTCCCCGGTTCAATCCATGGCACTTCCAGGTAAAGGGTTCAGGTAGCAGGTGAGGTGAAAGGCCCTTCCTGAGCCCGAGACCCCTGGAGAGCTGCTGCCAATCTGAGTGAGGGTGGACTTTGATGGCCCAAGGATCTGAATTGGTCAAAGGCTCCTTTGCATGTTCAGGTGTGTTCAGATTTGGGTAAGGCTTCCCAGCAGTGCAGGAGAGGAGACTCGTGGGCTTGCAGTATGTGCTGGGGAGGGTCGTGGGCGTTTAATTTAACCTGAGCACAGATACCACCTTTTGCTTCCTGGCTGCTCCTTGCATTAGAACTGGGGTTGGGGAACAAGCCCCCCCCCCCCCCCCAGGATTGAGTTCTGCAGCCAACTCACAATACTAGAACCAGGGGGCATCCATTGAAAATGCGGGGGGAAGAATTAGGACTAACAAAAGGAAACACTTCTTCACGCAACTGTGATTGGAATATGCTGCCACAGGAGGTGGTGATGGCCACTCACCCGGATAGCTTTAAAAAGGGGCTTGGACAGATTTATGGAGGAGAAGTCGATCTAGGGCTACCAATCTTGATCCTCCTTGATCTCAGATTGCAAATGCCTTAGCAGACCAGGTGCTCGGGAGCAGCAGCAGCAGCAGAAGGCCCTTGCTTTCACCTCCTGCCTGGGAGCTCCCAAAGGCACCTGGTGGGCCACTGCGAGTAGCAGAGAGCTGGACTAGATGGACTCTGGTCTGATCCAGCAGGCTCTTTCTTATGTTCTTAAGGCCCTTGCTTTCACATCCTGCCTGTGAGCTCCCAAGGAGCAATCTGGTGGGCCAATTGGCAGTAGCAGAGAGCTGGACTAGATGGACTCCTTGGTCTGATCCAGCTTTGGCTCGTTCTTATGTTCTGCCCTTGCTTTCACATCCTGCATGTGGAGCCCCTGCTGCACTCCTGCGAGTAGCAGAGTGCTGGACTAGATGGACTCTGGTCTGATCCAGCAGGCTAGTTCTCATGTTCTTAAGGCCCTTGCTTTCACATCCTGCATGTGAGCTCCCAGAGGCACCTGGTGGGCCACTGCGAGTAGCAGAGAGCTGGACTAGATGGACTCTGGTCTGATCCAGCTGGCTCGTTCTTATGTTCTTATGTTCAACCCAACCCCGGACCAGTTCTGCTGCACTATCAGTTCTGAGCTTCAGTTGCGGTGAATTCAACATTTGGACCAACCAGCTACAGAAGGAGAGACTTTTGCCAAAGCCTCTGATTCTGCTCACACTGGGGAGCGAGGGGTTAACGAGCCCTTTGCCCCCGTTTGCTCTGAAGAAAGCATTTGAGCTGCACAGTGAAGGGAGGGGGTGTCCCAAGATCAACCACTTGAGAGCGTGGGGGTGGGGGGAGGGAGCGTTGGGGTGGTAACTTTCATTTATTTAACACTGCTTACAGTCTGCCATTTTCGCTTTGTGGATTACACAGAATAAATCAATTCAATCCGCAGAGGGGGACGTTCAGTAAACAATGAAATCAGATTTGGGTTGTAGAACCAGCCAGAAGTCTAGGAACAGGACTGAAGCCGAGCATCAATGTTAGCCTGGCACATTAGAGGATGCAACATTACACAATAAGATCCAATCCACAGTAAAGGGTGCAAAATAATATTGACCCTGGTCCCTGTGGATTTATCCAAGTAACGTGGTGAAATGGTTTGTTCGGTGCGACCCTGTTGCCTCTTGAACATAGAAAAGTCCTCTTGAATTGCTCAGTTTTGCAGTTTTCGGGAAGCCGGGAGAGTGAGGGGGGGCTTTCCTGACCTCCTTGGGTGGGCTGTTCCACATGGGGGAGGCCACAATGGAGAAGGCTCAGATATGGGCAGTTGCTGGGCACTTTCACACATGCAGAATAATGCACTTTCAATCCACTTTCAATGCACTTTGCAGCTGGATTTTACTGTGCGGAAGAGCATCTCCCCTGCCAATTAACAAGCCAGCCCAATGTCTCCCTGTGAAAGTGGATTGAAAGTGCATTATTCTGCATGTGTGAAAGTGCCCGTTGACTTCACCTGTCTGCAGGCTGGATCTGCAGAAGTCCCTTTGGAGGGAAGGACGCTCTTGCGAGGCCGCCTCACAGATATGAGGATCCACAGCCCTGTAGTTCTTGAGTCATTCAGATTTTCAAACTGGTTCCTCCTGTGTATTTGGAGAAGAAGCAGAGAAGTGGGTATGAGCTTCTGGGAACAGAGGTTGAAATGGCAAATGCAGTTCAATGCAGTTCAATGTAGCAAAATGCAAAGTGATGCACATGGGGCAAAAAAGCCAAACTTCACATACACGCTACAGGGGTCAGTGCTATCAGTCACAGACCAGGAAAGGGATTTGGGCCCCTTTTAAAGCTATCCAGGTTAGTGGCCATCACCACCTCCTGGGGCAGCATATTCCAAACACCAATCACGCGTTGCGTGAAAAAATGTTTCCTTTTATTAGTCCTAATTCTTCCCCCCAGCATTTTTAATGTATGCCCCCTGGTTCTAGTGTTGTGAGAAAGAGAGAAAAATTTCTCTCTGTCAACATTTTCTACCCCATGCATAATTTTATAGACTTCAATCATATCCCCCCTCAGCCGTCTCCTCTCCAAACTAAAGAGTCCCAAACGCTGCAGCCTCTCCTCATAGGGAAGGTGCTCCAGTCCCTCAATCATCCTCGTTGCCCTTCTCTGCACTTTTTCTATCTCCTCAATATCCTTTTTGAGATGTGGCGACCAGAACTGGACACAGGACTCCAAGTGCGGGACCCCAGCCCCTCCCTAAACACACCTGAAGCTGCCCTCTCCTG